>NC_065919.1:31864937-32164937 GCF_024586455.1 Bactrocera neohumeralis | reverse complement strand
TTGCGATCAAAATTTCAGTTTCGTATTATTAAATAGTTTGATAAAATTATTTTATTATTTTTTCATTGAACGATATTGTCTAATAAACTATTTAAATAAAACTATTGAAAGCTACATATACAAATTTATAAAATAATCTCGCGAAGTTCAGCCAAACTCATAACGCCAAATAAATCAAACCGCCTACTCAATGATCATGTTTGAAATTCTTGCCTCATATAATGTACAGATCTCAAGTAGATGTGTTCTTTTGACACAAATTCGTTTTAAAATATGTAATATTAAGAAATAAATTCTGATAATAGAAAACTTCAGGGTTAATTGATCATTATTTTTAGTAATTGTTGGCGTATATATAATTTTTAATAAAATGTAAGAAATATTTGTAGTATTTAAAATAATTTATATCCCGTTAACTTTTATATAGCTGAAGATCAGGCACTAACCAATTAACTGAGTCATTGAGAAATAAGAAAAAATCTACTTACCAGTAACAAAGTCGATAGAAAGTAACGCGATACATAACTTTCAGCCTTATTGGCCATCATATCTTGGAATGTTATAGACGAGGCCTTTATATGGTCTTTGGAAAATTCAGGCTTCTGCAATTCGTTCATAATTTCCGTCCCTAATTGAAAAATATCGAAATGATGACGATCTCGTGCTTTTGATAAAATAGGTTGCAAATACTCATGCCATTTTTGTATCTTGTAACGAAAAGTTAAATGAGCTTAATATACTTTATTTTATTTTATCAATATACCTTTGTCTTGCTATTTTCAAGTTCTTGAACGTTGTCTGTGCATAAAATAACGTCCTCAAACAACAAAGGCGAGGAGGCTTCATTCTCATATTGGATAGGATTGTTCGCGGAAATATGAATATCGGAAGTTAATTCATTGGTCGAATTTTGACTTTCTGAAGTTGATATTTCAGCTTGACATGTAATATCTTTGATTAAACCATTCTGACTATAAGGTATCTCTTTCGCATCTTGTGATATATTATTTAGGTTGTCTACTTCACACGCGTTTGTTGTTAATGACACGTCTGCGTCAACACCTGAATCTCTGCTCAATCTATGAAAATTTTTATTTAGCTGTTCCTCCTCAGTAAATCCCAGGAAATCCTCCACATCTTCACCATCACTAAGTATGTCATTATCTAAAATATATAACAGTTTTCATAATATTAAAGTCGACCAATATAAAAGTAGTAATGGTATACCAGTTTCGATAGTCGGTTTATCAACATTGACTTCTTGAGATTCATTGAACAGTTTCATTGGTCGGTATTGTCTTTGTTCATTTACATCCATGCAAGTCGATTTTTTCATGGAATTCTAAAAGAATGCATTAGAAAAAAAGTTGGAAGATTACTACAAGTACTTACCGATTGTAGAAAAAGTTCCATTTCGGGACCAAGCTTAAATAATATTCGGCGTCTAAGTAGTTTTTCATGAAATTTAAATATATTTAGATTTATAGGAGGTGTGGAAGGTCGTACTTGAATAGGCATTGTGTAAGTAGGAGGTGGTTCTTCGTCTGCTACATTTAAAATGCTCCTTATTTCATCATCAATTATAATAGTTATACTTTTTTTATTTGGTATACAGGGGAATACATCAGTAGTAACTACTCTGGGCGATAACATGCGATGCTCCTGGTCATCCAAATCCGAAAAGTAAACGCCCTCATCGTCTAGGTGTGGAAGGTAAACACGTATTTTATTCAAGTTGATTTCGTTTTCGTCTAAGAAATGTTTAAAATAGTGATCTGTTTACAAATTGAAATATGAAAATATCTTACTGTTGCCAACTTTATTTTCAGTCATGTACTCAACATTGTTTGAATTAGATTCAGCATTTTCTGAAGATAAGATGTTGGTGTTCTTATTTAGAATTTTAAAATCATTCCCAATCCGACTTTCACCTAAACCAGTGTCATTTTCGGTTCTCTCTGCTAAGGTATTTTTTTCTGAATTAAAATAGTCCAGTTGATTTTGTGGACTAATTCCTGAAGCTTCAAATGTATTTTCACATTCGACACTTAATTCTAAAATTGATTTTTCGGTCGAATTCAAATTGTGGGCTTGATTTAAACATGAGTTTTCGTCTATTATGTTTTGAACACTTAAATCAATATCACTGTTTATGGTAACTTCACTTTGTTCATTAACAGTAGTTTCATTCGATTTTGTACTGAGATCAACGTTTGACTCGTTAATCCTATTACCAACACCTGATTCACACTGAATGGAACTAGAGTTATACTCTGCTGTGTTTTGTGCTGATTGATTGCATTCTATGTTAGATTCATTACATACTTTGTGATTTTGTACTGATTCAGGAATAATCACTATATTATCGTCCTCTCGATCTATTCTTAGCTTTTTACATGTATCTTTAACTTCTCCGACCGCTAAGGCTTTATTCTCTAAATCTAAATATTTTTTAACATATTCTTCAGAAAGAGGGGGCCAATCTTTAAGAATGTTTGCAGAACTATTGCAAGAATCATCATTTCTTTCCAGCCGTTCTTCCTCCTCATCTATATAATCTTTTACTTTGAAGTGCATTCTAAAATTAATGTCTGTGACCAATGTATTATAACGGTGCTCCACGTGATATGTAAAGAGCTTGTAATTTCGTTTCGAATCAATATCTTCTTCATTTTCCAGATCTACAATACAAGTATGCATCCATGCAGCTGGATGTATATATTGTTCGGAATCTATTTTATAGAATCTTGATGCAACCATCTTCTGTTTTTCCTCGCTCCGGCCACTAACAAACCGCTTTTCTTCCGTTAGTTTTCGAAATTTTCTCGGAACTAATTCCACTTCAAAGGGGTCTTCAACAGTTGCGACCAGTCGTTTGCGAGTACGTTTAGGCTTTTCCTCCGAGATCTTGGGTTGTTCTCCACCACTAAAATTGTTTAATAATTTGATCGAATTTATTGTTTAGAAATTTTCTGATTGATGTAGATAGGGAATTAATATGAAAACTAATGCTGAAGCTACATAACTTGCGTATATGTGTGCGCAAAGTGTGTTCAACAAAGTGAAATAACTATATGACATTTAATTTTTCTTTACGCTTATTTTCATTCATTTACATTACAAAAATTAAAATATAAATAGACATATAATACTTTTTTAATTAATTAAAAAAAAAAAAACAAATCACGGAAGCAACTTACAAATGTTTTGTGCTCCAAATGTGCAAATCTGTTTATGATGGAGAATATGTGACCTACATTTTCAGGTGAAGTAAAAAAGGAATCTCCCCTTAAAAGAAGAAGCTTTATTAAATTTACTTCCCACTCTTGAAGAAAACAAAAAAGAAGCTCTCAATTTCTTATATATAGAAATGTTACATTTTTACCATAGATTAAGCCTCCAGTCAAACTTGTTTACGAGAATATAACAAGTGGTCGGAAGCTATACATCACTCATTTAACAAGTGGCTTTATATTGTTCAAAATCAAAACTCAAATAAATCTTAGAATTTTTTACTATTTTATTGTCAAATAAGGCTAAGTGAAATACTTATTTCACTTGGAGATTAAGCATGTTGCTTACAAGCTGAGAAATTTGGACTTGAATTCGAATATGCATAGTAGTTGTAATTTCACTACTTTCATGAGTTGGCTTGCATAAGCACATATTGTTTGTGTCAATTGTCGTCAATGTCAACAATAAAAAAACACACTACATAAATATACTTAAAATTAAAAAAACAAAAATCTTGGGTGCTTTCACCCATATTTTTCGCATATCGGGCAACTTTTTCCATAATAAAAGTATCTTTTGTTCATTACTGTTATATTGTTATTATTTTCACTATTTAGTTTAATATGATACAAAAACGCACTTAAAACAAAACGTCAATTTCCGAAAAGATCGATTCGAAGCGACGTGTAATTTTATATATGGTACAACAAGAATTTACTAGAAAAGCATACGAGTTTTTACCACACCAATAATTCCATTATATCCAATAATACACGCCGTTTTTTTTTTATTTAGATCGCCGAAAAAACTGCCCTTGGCCGGATAAAATTCCGGTGCGTAGAACCGGCTGTCGTGGGGAAAAAAACACAAGCAGAGACTGGTTAACCGTTACAACCGCCCATAACCCATGCTAAATTTAACGAAGATATCTTGTCAAATAAAGAAGTTAAAAAAGATAAAACTGAGGACTAGTTCGCGTATGTACAAACAGACCCAGGGACATTCCTAAATTGACTCCGCTTGTCATGCTGATCTATTATATATAAGTATATAGATTTTATAGGGTCTCCGAAGTATTTTTCTGAGTGTTGCAAACTCCGTGGCAAACTTGATATACCATATTCTGGGTGCAACAATTCCTATTTTTTCTTTGTTTGTTATCCATTTGCATCCTATCGAACTGCTCTAATTTTACTCAACTAAGTGCTTAGGCTTTTGCATACTCATACGCGAATGAGTGAGCTTCAGCTTAATTTGAAACAAACTGGAAGTGTTTAGTGTTTCAAAAAAATAAAACCACAACAGTATTATAAATCAATTAAAATCATAGTTAAATCAAAACGCATTTTAACCGGTATGTTATTTTGTTGACACTTACCCGTTTTCAACAATTTGCTTATCAGCATTGGATAAGGTCAGTATTTGTCGCTCCACCAACTCTTGTACAAAATCCACTCGCCGCGCATAAACTTTTGAAGAATTCAAAAGCAATAAGCCTGCTTCGTTCAAAACAATTTCACGTTCTATACCCAACTTCTCAAATAAATCTAGATACTGTTGTCGAGACATAAAAAAATAAATAAATATTGTTAATGAGTATGTACGAGAGCACGGGTATAAGCTAGCAATTTTGCTTCAGAAATTTTTAACTCACATATTTGAGAGATATGCTGAAATCAGTGGCATACTCTGCGTGTTCAGCTAACTCAATTAGCAGAAGAACAATATTTTTTTGAGAACGTTCCTCCTCCACACTATGTATAAGTTTCGAAACACGTGAGTTAGGATGTTTGTTAGCTGCTTGCAAAATATGATCAAGAGCCTTGTTGTGGTCTAAACCTAAAAACAATTTATCTCATATGAAATGCACAGAAAGTTATATTTACGTTTTCTTAATAGATACATATTGTTATGATGCACAACTTCCCAAACACAACCACATACTTATATCACTAATATATTAAAGCTAATGCACTAATGTTTTTAGTAGGGAATACCACTTCCTACCTAATCCAATCATTTTGTTTCCAGTTTGATTTTCATTTATTATAATATATTAATATTTTACAAACTTCCATGATATACACTTATTTTGGTTCTTATCTCCAATCTTATTTTGGTCTTCTCTTTCACAAAATTCCTTTTTTTCCCACATGTATTAATTTACTACAATTACAGGGATGTCGTGTTAATTAAAAGTACTTTCTGATTGTGGTAGTATGAGACATTTGCATACGTTCCTTAAGTATACAAATATCACGTACAAAAAAACAATTCCTCTCAAATCGTTTTGTTAATTTAAGAAACATAATACTGGAAACGTTAAAATTTTATAAATAAATTTTACGAAGTAATTTTATCAAATTTTAATACACTAATATGCATATCTGGCGCTTTCGTGTAGATGTCTATCGAAAATCATCGATTATCCAGTGTGCTCGCTACTGATCACAAATTAAATCTCAGCCGTTTTACCAGACATACACATTTTAAAAAATTATTTATTTATCGCACGGGTAAGTGCGATTCTGTACTGTGATACTGTCTCAAGCCTCTAAATTTTAGATTTTGAGTAAGATACAATTTTTAAGACTTGAGACGATTTTGCTATTCTGTAAGTGACAGTCACAAAATCTATTACAATTCATTATTCAGAGATGTTTTTAAACTTGAATGAAAATAAATATGTCGATAACAAATATTAAATTTTCTATAACATAGTCAAAAAACATAATTATCAATAAAAGTAAAAATATATGTTGACTTTGTTTCATAATATTTACGAAATTTATGTAAAATTGATTTATTTTTAACCTTTTCTATTCAGTATATTCAAAATGGCAGACAAGAGTTCTTTTTGGATTTGTGACCTGCTAATTACCAGGTACCAAGTTTGAGTGAATATTTTGAGACTAACGCTAGAGACTGTTTAGTGAATAATAACTAGTCACAAATTGAGATTTTACCTCAAAATGTCTCAAATAAAGACTAGAGACTGGTTACAGAATCCCGCTATACATGAAACAAGTAAGAAAGAACTGCAACCGACCATTTTATACTCTTAGTTTTGGTTGAATTTGAACAATTTTTGGTCATAAAGTGACATATTTTAAATTATTAATCAATATTATTAAAATTATTAATGCAAAAATTATTCCGTTATATTAGTTACTTTTTGATTTCTGTGCCGAATAAAGCAATCGCAGACCTTCCGGGAGGTAAAATTTAATGTCTCTGGCGTAATTAGTTGTTGATTTATTGCGTTTTTAGTAGTTTTGAACTACCGTTATATGGAGAGCGAGCGGGGTTATCTTCCGATTTCATTAATTTTCACGCTGCCTGTAGGAGTTATTATAATATTTGTACTATGCAAATGGGGTTATAGCTTTAGTGGTTTAAGAGATATGTACATTTAACTTATTACAGAGCGGGGCTTAGCTATGGCACTTTATAAGTTTTGGGTTAATGGCGTTTTGTGGGCGTGGCAGCGGTTCGATTATTAAAGAACCTGCATACCAAGTTTCGTCAAGTACAGGCGCGGATCCAGAGTAGTGTTTTGAGGGGGGAAACTATAAAATTTAGTTCTTGGGGGATAACTCTCCACAGTCAATTTAAGATGTCGACGTAAAATGTGCCGAGTCGTTCCGTACGTCAGTCCGAGTTGCTGCGAACAGCTCCGAATCCACGGTCTCAGCTACTGCGTGCTGGACCTGGTCTATTCCATCGAATATTATCCAATAAAAAATGCTGGTTCTTAAGATGGGGCATGGTGTGGCGAATAGTAGGCTCAGCAGGCCAATTATATTGATAACAAATTGAGCGATGTGCACGAAACACATTCTCTACAGAATGTGAATTTTCGTAACAAAGTTGAACGATTTGTAAACGTTGTTTTTTCCACGATGAAATACCAAACCATACTGAACAAAAATAACATGACAGCATGACACAGCTCACGCGTGATCTGTCAAGAAAAAGCTATTGAAAAAAGTATATTGCTTACAACATACGCGTATTTAATTGGTTAAAAATATCTTCTTTACTGGCGTAGAAATCGCTTACGCGGCTAAAGCCGAGTTAACAACAGCGCGCCAGTCGTTTCTTCTTTTTGCAAGGTGGCGCCAATTGGAGATTCCAAGCGAAGCCAGGTTCTTCTCCACCTTGGTCCTTCCAACGGAGTGAAGGTCTTCCTCTTCCTCGAATACTTTCAGAGCTGAACGACATGACCTAGCCAGCGTAGCCGATGTCTTTTAATTCGCTGAACTATGTCAATGTCGTCGTATATCTCATACAGCTCATCGTTCCATCGAATGCGATATTCGCCGTGGCCAACACGGAAAGGACTATAAATCTTTCGCAGAACTTTTCCCTCGAAAATTCTGTTTGTTTGATGACAGGAGATATTTCATCCTGCCCTCGTTCACCACCAGACCCATTTGCTTCGCTGCCTTATCCATTCTGGAGAAAGCAGAACTAACTAACTAAGCGCGGTTGTTAAGGCCAATAATGTCAATATCATCAGCATACGCCAGCGCTTTACACTCTTATAGAAGATTGTACCTTCTCGGTTTAGTTCTGCAGCTTGAATTATTTTCTCCAGAAGAAGGTTGAAGAAGTCAAACGAAAGAGAGTCGCCTTGTCTGAAACCTCGAACGGCTCGGAGAGATCTTTCCCGATCCTGACGGAGTTTTTGGTCTTGCTCAATATCAGTTTACACAGTCGTATTAGTTTTGCGGGGATACCAAATTCCGACAACGCGGCATAAAGGCAACTCCTTTTCGTGCTGTCGACAGCAGCTTTGAAATCGACGAGGAGGTGGTGTGTGTCGATTCTCTATTCACGGCCTGCACTAGCTATGTCATGTCGGATGTATGGACAAAAAGTCTTCAGCACTAAAAGTATTCGACGCAGCCGGGGGAAGCAAAGGAAAAAGGAAGATCTCTACTTCGTTGGAAGGACCAGGTGGAGAAAGACCTGGCTTCGCTTGGAATCTCCAATTGGCGCCACCTTGCGAAAAGAAGAAACGACTGGCGCGCTGTTGTTAACTCGGCTATAACCGCGTAAGCAGTTTCTACGCCAATAAAGAAGAAGAAGAAGCTCTGTTCCCGCTCCACTACAAAAATTTTTCCTTCAGAGCTAGCAGTGTTAAAATCCACTCATCGTTGTTAGATTTTGACTATTCACACGCTAGTCTGCAACTGTCCGCTTCCACATACATAAATCTAAATTCTCTGGTTGGACCTTCTCTATGATTTACGTTCTCTGGTCGCACTCAGGATACAAAGAATTCTAAACAACTAAAGCTGTAACTCCACACATTTCAATTATGTTGTGAAAATATGCCATGGGCCAGCGAATTCTTTTGTGTCGTATACTGGAATACACTTGGGGAATCTAATCAGCAGTAATAAGGCTAGTTCCTTTGAAGTCATTTCACATCGTATATTCATTATTATCATTTTTATATAAAACCTACTAAAGAAGCTACTTTGTAACTAAATTCCTAAATGTTCTTTTTACGTAAACCAAATGAAATTTTCGTAACTATTGCATCATCCTCTATAATCTGCCCTGGAAATGAGTTCGAATCCTCATAATCATTTGCATTATTTAAATAAGTACTATATGTATATTACATGAATGTAAGCAAGTATCTTTAAGAACGCGACTCTTCTGCGCTTTTGTGTTTCAATTTAAAATTTTATTTTTATTTGTATACTAGCTGACCCCGCAGTCGTTGTCCTGCGTGAAATTATGTCTTCTGAAATAAAAAAAAAATTTAATTTATCATTTCATTTTTTTGTTTTCAATGTAACGCAGCTTGATAAACAACATTTTTTGGTTTCTGTTCCGGTGTACAGAAAAGATAGTTTTCCAACTCGTGACGTGTATATCTGGCCGTGTGAAAAACATAGCATTTCCAAATTTATGCCACACACTATGCGACTATCCTTGTGTCCTGTTGATTGCCATCTCAAATGCAATTTTCACTGTACGTTTGAACTGAAATGGGAAATCGTTAGGACTCAAAGGAATTCGTAGAATCAAGCATTCTGCCCCTTTGTATTCGTTAGGTGCGTCACAATCAGTCGGGTTCCATTACACAGTTTCGGCGCATGAAGATTGCGAAACATAATAACGACAGATCCAACTTTGAGACGCAAATGATGCGGTTGCATACCAAGCGTCTCCAAAGAATTTAGAAATTCCACTGAATAATTCACGACGTCGCACACTGGTCGATTTTTACGTGTACGTATATTCGTGCATATTTTATTGTTTCTTATGTTTTTTTTTCATTATATTTGAGCATTGGTTTGCATTTTATCATTTTCTCACTTTTATCAAATGTTTGTTTTGTACGTACTTTTATTTAGGCACATCATATCGGTGTAAACTTTCATGGCTATATATTTTTGAATTTTGGTGCTTAGAAAATGTGGGAAGAAATATCACCGAAGCATATTTAATAAAGCTTCATTATTTCCTTATTAGAAGCTTCGTTAACAAAAAACTTGATACGAGGGCTGTTATATATATTCTGGCCTAGGGCAACATTAAGTGTTGCCAGGTGCAATCTGACATTTCCATTGGAAAGTTTGACATTTTTTAGCATGACATCACTCAGAACGTTTTGTCATTTAATCGTGAATTGTTTTATTTACAGGGAATTAAAAATTTCATCTCGGCCAAAAAATGGAATTAACTCGTGAACATTTTCGTGCTATCATTTTTCACAACTTTCGACGTGGACTATCACGACAAGAGTGCATCGATGAACTAAAATCTTTGTATGGCTATGAAGCACCATCCTATAGCACTGTGAAAAACTGGTACAACGAATTCAATCGTGGCCGACGCTCGCTCAAAGACCAATTCCGTGAAGGTCGTCCAAAAACAGCCGTTGTGTCAGAAAACATCGATGCCGTACGTGGACTGATAATGCAAGACCGTCATGTAACATACCTTCAGATAGAGGCATGCCTATGCATTTCTCCCACCAGCATACATTCGATATTGCATGAACACCTGGCCGTAAAAAAGGTTTGTTCTCGTTGGATCCCGCACAATTTGACAATCGCTCAAAAAAAGGCTCGTGTGGATTGGTGTGAAGAAATGCTGAAAAAATACGATCGCGGTGCTTCAAAAGACGTTTATAAGATCGTCACAGGTGACGAATCATGGATCTATGCGTATGAGCTCGAAACAAAACAGCAATCGACAAAAAAAAAATAAATAAAAAAAATTAAAAAAAAAACATTTTTGTTGATAAATATGCCTATTTACATTATTAGGCCAGAAACATATATAGCAACCTACGTATTAACTTTTAAAAAGGTTTCAAAGGAAAAACAGTTATCCTGAGCCAATAAAGGTCTTAGAATCTGATGTTGAAGTTGAGATAAAAAAAATTATTGGACCACATTGCGTCAGAAATGTAATTAATGAACGGAATGAGTCCTCTAATTACCTATTATCAATAGGAATATGTGAAAACTGCAAACAGACCTTCGTCCGCCCGCTATTGCCGTCCTGTTTGAATTCAATTTCAAAAGGAATTAGTTTAATAAACCCTCAATGCACTAGATTTGCGCTAGATCCTACAAAGGAATTAGCTTCAAAATATTTCTGGTATTATCTTCCTTCGTCAGTTCGTAAAATTTTAATTCACGCTCCTGATGTTATTCACTATGCACCAGTTTCAATTGTAGACCTCTCATAAGAATCTGCTGAGTCAAACAATGAGGACTTTAAGATGTATCGACTCCATTATACATGAAAGAACTAACGGATCGCTACAAATCAGGACTTGCTAAACCGATTGCTTTTGAGCATAGATCCTTTCATCACCAGTCAAAGAAACTATCATGCAAAAATAAATCAATTTTTTTAAAATCAGTATTTGATTTAGTTGAATAATATTCAAAAAAATCCTTTTTTCGTTTATCAAATTTTTTAATTTAATATAATTAATTAAAATTTGTTACCTTCGGGGGGTGGCAGAGTGGGAAACGGGAGAGGGGGATTTCAAAAAGCTTTGGCAAAAGTTTCACTTTTATATATGCAGTGGAAGTATTTTTGGCCGCTGATTTCATACAACACCGACCACTGTGCGTCGTCTTCATTGCCAAGACGATCGATCGATTTGTATGAGCGCAAGTTTCCTGGAATTTGACTTTGAATCTTCCAGTTTAAGTCAACAACATCGGTATTTTTGGCAACTAACATTGCGCGTGTACTTAAGGAATCGCAGTTACGGTAATTTGGCCAATGTCCGAACATTCGTGATGAGTTCATCTTTCGTGAGTTAATAAACGGGAGATGGTATTGATATCAAACCACCGGAAGTATCAATCGGAATTGACCCATTTCCAATTCTTAGCGAATACGATGTAAAATGTCGAGACCAATAACCGCCATGTTGCTTCCTTTGGTGACGTATTTACAAAAGTATTTTATCGATTTCACCAAACTGCAATACTCAACATTGTTATGAGTTTTGAATGTGAATTAGACAATAGTGGCGAATATAGTACGATCCATCTAAAGAAGAATTTGTGCGTGCGGCAAACCTCTTTTTTGCAACTCAACAGAGTACATCCAGCATCTAACAGCACCATATATACCATACGTTGCTTCAAGATAAAGTCCATCAAATATCGTAGCTGTTGTTTGAAAAGTCGTGCTGTGACATTGTGACGATCGCTTGCTGATTGACCGCGATCCATAATTCCGTACATATGTCATCGCATCCTGGGAGTACTCGTTCATGTGTCTTGGGCTGCCAAACGTTGAGGGCAAAAAGAACGCCGACGGATATTAGCGCGACCTCTTCCTGGTATCGTAACAAATTTCTATCTGTAATTGATTACTTTGTGTGAACCACACATAACGTTTTCACCGAATAATTTTCAATAATTTTTTTTGAATAGCCGGAATAAAGAAAGCAAACGACAAATTTGAACGAATCAAATAATTGAAAAACAAAACAAAAAAATGAAAAAAAAACTTTTGTATGGAAAGTTACTTTGTGGAATTGTCCAATTTTCGACTTTTCCTCACGAAAAGCATACGGTTTTTTTTTCTAAGCCTTCCCCGATCCACAGCGATCAACCTCTGATAATTTCTTCAAGATTGGTTCAGCCGTCCTCGAGCATTAGCGTTACTAACAAACAAACATTCATTCGCTTGTATGGGAAGAAGAAAAGTGCTGTTTTTAGGGGTTTTCCGGCAATTATTAGATTTTTTCTCGCCGTAAAAACCATCTTTGAACCTAAACGAACATTTAGAAAAAAAAATTGGCCAAATTGGCTCAGGCGTTGTTGAGTTACGCGCTTAGCAACATATTTTGCGATTCATTTTTATATAATGGGTTGTCAAAAAAGTCTTGCGGTATTTTTATTGAATTTTTTTTTTTTTTTATTGAAATTGAAATGAATTTTTGATGACTCATGCCCAGCTCTTGACCGATGCTACGGCTGCTACTATGCCGGTCTCTTTCGACCAATTCAGCGATTTTATCGCAATTTTCGACGACAGGCCTTCCGGAGCGTGGCGCATCTTCGACCACCTCTACACCAGAACGAAAACGTTGAAACCATCGTTGTGCGGTGGAAATGGAAACTGTATCGGGTCCATAAACTGCACAAATTTTATTGGCGGCTTGAGATGCATTTTTGCCTTTATCGTAGTAGTACTGTAGAATATGCCGTATTTTCTCTTTATATGTTTGCGACGCTATAACTCACGAACGACTTAAAAGAAACGACAATCAATCAAACACTTGTTAGCGCGTGAAATGAGCTTTCCAAAAAGGAAAGTCTGCTATGCTAGATAGGTTTTGACGTTTTACAATTGGAATGACTGTAACGGCCAGATTGAAATTATACCAAAAATATATGTGAAGATCGCTAATAAAAAATGTAAAACAATGAAAATCAAAGAAAATGCGAAATTGAAATATATTCCATGAAACGTTTTGCAATTTGATGCATAGTAGAATAAATTTTCAATTACAAATGACCTTAGTGTGAAATACAGCGCAATCAAATGGTTGATTGGTGATACGCGTTTACAGCAGGCATTCGGAACCTTGGCGAAAAGGTCGCGCAGTGTTTGGGTGAACCTGCTACACAGTTATGTATAGCTTACGCAGCTAAATTAACTACATATACTACATATTTATTTACCTAGTGTGTTTTATGTGCTTTTAGATGACACTCATCCTTTCCAATTTGCTGGTGTCAAATAATGTAACATTGTGTGTATATGTAACAACTTGATTATATGTATGTTGTTCTTAAAAATTTATTGAATTGTTGATGATTGCAGATAGAAATTCTGATATGTGCAATTGTATAAAATGTGCATCACTCCGGCAATTACACTGCATTGGTAGTGCCTTTGCCAGAATACGATTCAACAACGCCAGGGTTGCAACAATTATGCTAATCACAAATGTTGGTTGGTTTTTGTACAGCATTTGCAGACGAGCAATTAGCTGGTGTAGTCAGGGCATTTCGATGAGTCCTTTGGCGGAATGGTTGAAAAAAGTGAGCGATTTTCCAAAGCCTAAAGGTGATAAGGCAAAGCTTGACAGTATATTAGGGGTATTCGCTTGCTCTTGCAAGTTTGCAGATTGCAAAAATACTACACCCATTGCAGAATCTAGTGATATGTATATGAACGGCTGATTCGGTCAATTTATTTTGAATGACTATTATGCATGGCTATTGTGAATTGACGCACCTTCTGCATACATTTTTAACAAAAAAAAAACTGTAACAAATCTTCATAATTTAAATAGAAATTATAAAATCTATTTATCTATATCTATCTTCCTCAACAATTTAACGACGTAATATGTCTTTATGTAAAATGACAGCTAAAACAGCAATTATATTTTTGCGTGACATTGCACGCAAATATACATGGGTTTTGGTCTGACATATTTTACAGCCATTGCAAATAATTTTCTGCGTTGTTTGTTATTGTGCCGGTGCACCAAGAGGAAATAAATGCAATTCTTGCATCGTGCAAGGGTTTTGCAAGAGCAAGAGGATACCCTATTGATGATATTTACAATAAAGTGGGAGAATGTAAGTTAACAACAATTAGTTTATATTTAAATTTCGTATTATTATTTCACACGTATACATATGTATGTAATCATTAAAGTCTCGGGCGAATTTCTCAACACTGAGGTTGCTGGACTTTACCTGCTTCAAAGCAAGGTTAACCACAGTTGTGTACCAAACGCTCATTCGACATTTCCTTATTCAAACGACAATGTTGTGTTGAAAGCAGTAGCACCTACACAAGTTGGTGAAGAAATTTGCATATAGGTGAGTGTCATTAGTAATTATGTATAGTATTTAATTTTAAAATATAATTAGATACCTTAAAAAATACAAACAAAAAATATTTTAATTCTTTCTATTCATTTTAGATTCTTACAAATTTCGGAGAAAAAATCTCAAATCGGACCCAATCATGATTATTATTACGTTGAAATCAGTCAATATTAATAGTTCTAAATTAAGTAATTTAAAATATTTTTGTTATGTACAAATTGGGTAAATATTAAGAATTAGTAAATTAATATATTTAGTATTATAAATTCTACAAAGTATAACAATATAAACCATATATAAGCTTTTTACCAAAAAAATATTGTTAATATAGTAAATACCATACATAAATGTTGCCAAAAAATTTATTGTAAAAAAAAAAACATGGGTTTATATATATGTATATATTTATATACATGATCAAATTGAAAGGTGAATTTTGTCAATTTCATCTCCTTCAAAGTAATCCCCTCCCGCTGCAATACACTTACATATGTCAACGAATTTTCCAGTCATCAGAGCACTTGGAAAAATCCTCCGTCGTGATGGCCATGAGAATCTTCAGCTTTTATATCCTCAGTAAGTGTGCTGTCCTCGGAGTGGTCATGTGAATTTGCTGAATAGCCAGAAGTTAAACGAAGGTAAATCAAGCGAATGCGGTGGTTGCGGAACGATATTAATTGAAAATGTGGCGAAATGATTACGAATAACCAATGCAGTATGAGATGGTGCATTATCGCACTTCTTTGTTCAATAAATTCAGACAGTAAAAATCGAAGAATATTCTTTTAGAGCCTTGCAAAACAACGCGTATCTCAAATAAAAAAATTTAGCATAGATGTCACTAACAGTCAACCAACTTACAGAAAAAAACTGTACCGATTCGAAAAACATGCAAAGTATACATTAAAAATTCACCTTTCAATTTCACTGTAGAATATGTATATATAAATGTAAATATTTAAAAGCTGATCCTAAATAATTTCTGAAAATTTGTAAAAATAGAAAGGATATATATAACTGTTACCTAAAAACATGTAAACTTAAAAAACATTAAATAAAAATTTCAATTATTTTGGATGGCTGATACGATAGGCAGTGGTGACCAATGAATAACCAAACAAATGACCCAAAACAAGTGTCGCGATGACCGTTGCACCAGTTTTCTGTGACCAATGTATAACGAAACAAATGACTTATCGACCAGTTTTCTGTAACATATGGGTGACCATGACAATAACCAAACAAACTATTTTCAGTAAAACTAATGGCTAATCAAACAGATGCGCAAAGTCAATGAGGAAGAGCGAGTAAGCTAATCACATTGACGTGAAATGGTTACCAAGGAGAAATGGTGACATTTTTCCCGAGACCAGAACAAAAATAACTAATGGATAAGGAAAGCATTAATTACTGATAGCCTATTGATGACCAGTTACTTAACTATTACCTATCTTGTAGGGATATTCGCTAGACATTTCAAAAAATTATCAATGAAAGAAATTGTCAATGATACTTTCACAACATCAGTTGTTATTTGACTATTAGTTAACCAACAGATGTTGGGGGTTTAACTAATAGTTAACTATGGATTGTTAATAAAAAGTAGTTGATTAAGCCTTGGTATTGGTTAACTAATCACTGTGAATTCGGCCTTTAGCAAACTGTAAAGAAATTTGCTACATACGCATGCCATATTTGCATTGGTTAGAGCGAGAAAATCATTGAACATCAAATGGCGATGTGTCACTTGTTTCGGACTCTCTGAACAAAAATAACAAATAGTTAAGTGTGCTGAACACATAGGGCGCGACAGACTTCAAGCGACCTCTCTCAAATATTTAAATACACACGTTCTAATGGACACCCGGGTTTTTAGACAGCTGCACGACTACACGACTGCAAAGCTCTCAGTTGTCGCTCTCGGTAACTTGAAAATATTTTTAAATTTGCCGACGACAGTACAGAGGACAGTAGAGTTAACAGTAGAGAGGAGTGATGCCACTAATTTGTTAAATGTAAAATTATTCAAAACTCTAACAAACCTGACGTTACTTTACCAATAAAAGCATAAAATATCTCTGATATATCATTTGTTATAACAATTGATAATCTAAAAGAAAAATATTTACCTATTTAGTTATTTTTTGCATAAAAAATATCACTTTTACCGAAATATAACAATTTCATTGAAGTGAAAGGTATTAGTATGGCAACAATGAAATTGTATACATACAAAGTGGACAACTGTTATGTTTTAGGTTTACGCCATTATTATGTCGCTGCCTTCTTACAAATATTCATGTAGTAGGATTCACGACGCCATTTACAGTTCACTGTCGTGTCGCTTTCTATGTGTTCAGAGCGTAACGTATGCAAAAGTGAACAATAACAAGTCGGTTACACGTTTCCTAAGAGATACTCGTCTTGCAGGGTAGTTACCCAGATACGCATAGCTTACCTATGTGTTATGCATAACAAAAAGTATTAGTTACCCAAATTTCTGTTATTGTTATTATTTTCGTTAGCAGTTTGTTACCTTTAACATGTAAACATGTTAACTGTGACAAGCATTACCTCAATATGTTTTACCCAATTGTTACGTTTAATAAATTAAATTCCGTTAAATAAAATACAGTATTTTTTATATTATTTTGCTTTATTTGTAAAATCATATATTCTTAACCCCGCCGATAAAGACCAATTCCCACGACAGCCGGTTCTACGCATCGGAACTGACCCGGATTTTATCCGGCCAAGGGCTGTTTTTTCGGCGATCTAACAAAGTTTGGATCGGTAAGTGTTAATCTTTTTTTGTCATCATTAGAGGAATGCCTTGCAGCAGGGTTGCTCCGCATCCTCCTGACTCGTGCTGGCATTGAGTCCAACCCGGACCCGGAGGAATTTTTCTGTTGCGTTTGCGCTAAAAGGCTCCATCCAAACTCCACCTCGGTCAGGTGTAATACATGCAATGGATGGAACCATCTTAAGACCTGCTCAGGTCGTAAATCTTATATTCCAAATCCATTGGCCCTGATGGAATCAACATGCTTATTCTAAAGCATCAAGGGAGTAAGCTATCTTACCAAGGTCCTCAACCTGTCGCTGACCACTCTTCAAATACTCGATGTGTGGAAAGTCGGAAGAGGGGTCCCACTAATGAAACCTGGGAAACACGCCAACAAAGGGGAGTCCTATCGTCCGATAGCTCTCCTCTCCCCAGTAGGAAAGACACTCGAGCCCTCGCTACACCCGACCTTCACTCACCACCTGGGCCTAGCCAGCCACCAGCATGGATTCCGCACCACCACAGCACTTAGCTGTGTTTTTAATTGAAACGCCAAAAGCTTTTGACACAGTCAACCACACAACGCTAGGACATCGAGAAAACTACGCTTCCTCCAGGACGACAATCATCCGTACTTTTTCGAGTTGAAACATCTAAACTGAGAAGAATTAAACAGGGGGTTCCGCACCCGCTACTGTTTAACTTTTACATTTCGAAACTCCCACAGCCACCAGAGGGGGTTTCCATAGCCTCGAACGGAGATGATTGTACGATATTGGCGTCGGGCAATGGAATCGATGGCATGTGTTCAAAAGTAAACAACTACGTCTCCGACCTTTCTCGTTTCCTCACTTCAAGGAACCTAACAAATTCCTCAAGTCGCTAGCCGGCACATGGGGAAAAGAAAAAGGAACGTTGTTGACAACATACAAGGCAATCGGCCGCCGGTCCTCATTTACGCTGCACCAATATGGTCGCCTAGATGCAGTGGAACGCAGATGAGGAAACTTCAGACTTGTCAGAACACTGCACTCCGGACCATGACAGGATGCTTCTTGATGTCTCCCATGGAACATCTACATAGTGAGATGCTTATGCTTCCAGTTAGGGAGCATAATGAACTCCTCTCCAAGCAGTTCTTGCTAGGATGTTTTCGTAGAAACACCCTTGCAGCCACCTGCTTGGAGCAGAACCGCTTCCTAGGAACATTAAGAGGTCTTTCCTTAACTACGTCGACGACATCGAACAGTACGCCGACCGAACTTCGGACGCAACTGACTTTCGACAGGCACTGACCGCCATTCATAGTGAAGCTATGAACAACTTTACCGACTCTCTTCCATTGAATGACGTTCTTGGAGTCAAATCACCACCTATCGCAGACGAAGAGCTCGAGTTGCCGCGAGTGACCCTAGCGCAGCTTCGTTCTGGATACTGTTTCAGGTTAAGCTCCTACTTATCCAGAATAGACCCAGATACATCCAATATATGTCCTGCATGCAATGAGTCTCCGCATTACACTGGCCACCTCTTTGCATGCCGTCGAAACAGCACGTTTCCTGAGCCTATCGCTAGATGACGTCGACGACAACCTGGATAACCCTTACCATCCTAACGGGGATTGATACTCCGTTAAAACAACAACAACCATATCTCTTCGTTATAGCGGATCTTCAAGATGAATTTTTACTTTGTTACATTTTTCATTTGCAATAACTTACTTCATGCGCACGATATGCTTGTACAATTGTCTGTTTGTATGGTGTTAAACACTGACCCAGCGATGCCATGTCTTTAAACGTTTGTTAAATGCGGTTCGAATAACGCCGCAAGACCTTTATCCCACAACCATCGGTTAACTGTAGAAGAAAAAATATCATATTAGTAAAACTCGTTAGTTGAAAGCTATTGGTGACTGTTCCAATTTCGATGTTATATGTGATATAATAAAGTTTCTCTTTCATCTTGCAGTTTCAAAGGCAGTGGTTTGATTAAACGTATAACCACCAACTGTACAAAAGTAATTTCATAATTTTATTAAGCTTATTTTGTCTAACTTTATTATTATATTAATGTATTTACTAAGTGTCACTAACCTTAAACACATATCCTGTGATATCATGGCCAGCAATGTCCAGTAGTTTTTGTAAACTTACTTCAATAATTTTTTTTTCGGCTTGTTAATTTGCAAAAAGAAAGTTTCAGTTAAAAAAAAGATCGCCCTGATTTCTTTATATAGGTATATTTAAAATAATAATTCGTAATTAAAATATTTATCAAGTAAGAACTTATTTGTTGAAACGCCAAATTTAACCAAACTATGACGGATTTCCTAGCTTCTGTTATTCAATACGGTACAGGGTTGCAATTATTTTTTACTTGCCATTGCACAAAAATAAACATGACCTGATATATTTTACAGCCATTGCAAATATAATATAGGAAAATATGCAATACGTGCACCATGGAAGGGTTTTGCAAGAGCAAGAGCATCCCCCTAATATGAAATGCAAACAATTGCAAGATCCCTGCAAGACGGGTAGCTGTTAGCGAGCGTGTAAGCGACTTGTTATTGTTCACTTTTGCATTCGTTAAAATATTTGTTACTTTTGTTCAGAGAGTGGGAAAAAAATAACACATAGCTATTTGATGTTCAATGGTTATCTCGCTCTAACCAATGGCAAATATCGCATGCTGCCTTGTTCTAACAGAATACATGCATTTGTTAGCAAATCTCTGCACAGAGTATTCTCTTGCTCTTGCAAGATTGCAGATTGCAAAAATACTATACCGAAATATACAAGAGCACGGGAGCACCCATTGCAGAATCTAGTGATATATGAACGGCTGATTCGGTCAATTTATTGTGAATAACTATTATGGATAGCTATTGTGAATTGGCGCAACTTCTGCATACATTTTTAACAAAAAAAAACTAATAAATCTTTATAATTTAAATAGAAATTATAAAATATATTTAAAACTTACCTTCCTCAACAATTTAACGACGTAATGTCTTTATGTATAATGACAGCTAAAACAGGGTTGCAATTACATTTTTGCGTGACATTGCACGCAAATATACATAAGTTTTGGTCTGACATATTTTACAGCCATTGCAAATAATTTTCTGCGTGTGTTTGTTGTTGTGCCGGTGCACCAAGAGGAAATATATGCAATTCTTGCACCGTGCAAGGGTTTTGCAAGAGCAAGAAAATACCCCTAGTATGTTACGGGTAACAAATTCTTTTGTTAGCGCATAGCTTACCTATGTGTAATGGATAACAAAAAGTATTTGTTACCCGAATATATGTTGGTGTTATTATTTTCGTTATCAGTTTGTTACCTATAACATATAAACATGTTAGCAAGAACAAGCAGTAACAAGATTATCTGTTACCCATTTGTTACTTCTAGCAAATTCAACTTTTTTAAATAAAATTCAGTTTTTTTTATTATTTCGCTTTATTTAATAATAAAATCAAAATAATCAAATATTTACTTAAATTAATAATTTGCCTATTATTATTACATTCGACAGAAAAATAAAACAAATTAAGTTTATTTCAGTATAAAAATTGTATTTCTAAAAATTCCTATTTATAGCTTAGTACGCAGCTCTCAAGAAACGTAAAAACTTCATATAAAAAAACGCTTAAGAAACGGTCAAGAAGCTTTCCTGCGATAAATTTACTTGTGCTAGTACGCAGCTCTCAAGAAATCTAGTACTAATTTTTAATACTTTTTTTCAGTAAAATGTGAATATGGCAAACCTGGTTTTGCGAAGAAACATCAAATCAACAATTGTTTCTTGAAGGAAATTCGAAGTAATCGTCAAATTCATCCTAAATTAGTTGAAATCATTATTATGAAGTATATTCCATTTTGAAATGTTGTATAAAACCTACCAATCATCAACAACATTTCTTAAATCTCAATGAAAATATTTATGTTACCATACACATACACACATACATATTACGCACAAAGTTTGTTTTCTTTGTTTATTCTCTCTTGCTCTTCTAATGTAGATCATTCACAATGCGTAACCAGCTGTCAAAATTACTTGAGAAATAATGTATTTTTTTTCTTGAGCAATTACTTGAGAGCTGCGTACCAACCTTAAAATGAAACGGTATAATTTAAGGCATTAAAATATATATCCGTAAAAAAACGTACCAAAAACTAACCCTACGACCTTTAGCTTTAGTAGGGATCCCTTCTCCTTGCGCCCCTCTAAATTGTAGTGGTACATTACATCGTCAGAAAGCATACCACGCAGTACGCCGGTCACACTGCCTTTCTCCTTCTTAAGCTTTTTCCTTTTCTCTATAATATGTAAAAGAAATTAATAATATACATATAAGAAATTAATTATAAAATATCAAATAACAAACTTACCTCTTTAAAATCCAAAATAAACTGCGCTTTTCGTTTTCTTCTTCTTGAAAAATTGGTTATTCGTCTTTCCTATTCTAGCAAGTTCACATTACAATAGGGGTATTCTCTTGCTCTTGCAAGATTGCAGATTGCAAAAATACTATACCGAAATATACAAGAGCACGAGAGCACCCATTGCAGAATCTAGTGATAAATGAACGGCTGATTCGGTCAATTTATTGTTAATGACTATTATGCATGGCTATTGTGAATTGACGCACCTTTTGCATACATTTTTAACAAAAAAAACTGTAACAAATCTTTATAATTTAATTAGAAATTATAAAATCCATTTAAAACTTATCTTCCTCAAATTTAACGACGTAATATGTCTTTATGTAAAATGATTACTGAAACAGGGTTGCAATTATATTTTTGCACGCAAATATACATAGGTTTTGGTCTGACATATTTTACAGCCATTGCAAATAATTTTCTGCGTGTGTTTGTTGTTGTGCCGGTACACCAAGAGGAAATATATGCAATTCCTGCACCGTGCAAGGGTTTTGCAAGAGCAAGAGAATACCCCTAATATGTTTAGAATGTCGATAGTTTGTCTCTATCTTACTTGCGTAATCTCCCATTCAATTGAAAATTCCAGAAAATGTAACAGTGTTAGTGAACAGCTGAAAGTGTTTCAATGTGTTTGTGCAATCTGTTACCTCCGTCTTGCAGGGATTCGTCTTAGTGATTTATTAGGGGTATTCGCTTGCTCTTGCATGATTGCAGATTGCAAAAGTACTATACCGAAATATACAAGGGCACGAGAGCACCCATTGCAGAATCTAGTGATATATGAACGGCTGATTCGGTCAATTTATTGTTAATGACTATTATTCATGGCTATTGTGAATTGGCGCACCTTATGCATACATTTTTAACAAAAAAAAACTTTAACAAATCTTTATAATTTATATAGAAATTATAAAATCTATGTAAAACTTACCTTCCTCAACAATTTAACGACGTAGTATGTCTTTATGTAAAATGAAAGCTAAAACAGGGTTGCAATTATATTTTTGCGTGACATTGCACGCAAATATACATGGGTTTTGGTCTGACATATTTTACAGCCATTGCAAATAATTTTCTGCGTTGTTTGTTGTTGTGCTGGTGCACCAAAAGAAAATATATGCAATTCTTGCACCGTACAAGGGTTTTGCAAGAGTAAGAGAATACCTCTATTGTCACCCGTTTAAACGCATTGGGCAATACCTAAAAATTTTCTTCACACCAGCGAAACAAGCTTTCATGTGTAAACCCAGTCATACAAAGTTGTGAGATGTCAATTTTTTGACAACTTCAGTTCGATATTTTTTTATCCCTGATATTTTTCAAACATAGTAAATTAGTCAAACACAGTTAATATTAAGTGTCGTTTCGTGGTTAATAAATAAAAATCAAAAAAAGAAATTGAGTCAAAAGAAAAGTATTAAAAATGGCCACCCAAGAATCACAGGTTATGAGTTTACCACTGCCGCCGACGCAGTACATCAATCTTTTTTCTGAGGAAAACATAAGGAGAAATCGTACACCTCGACCTCCACCTCCAATGCAGGATACTTATAGCATGTTTGGAATACAGTACAATAATGAAGAAATGATTCGATCGTTGGAATCTCAAAATATAAAACGTCTCATACCTATTCATTTCGACCGTCGGAAGGAATTGAAAAAACTCAATCATTCATTATTTGTAAATTTTTTAGATCTTATTGATCTTTTGATTCAATACCCCGATAGTCCACGAAGAACCGAAAAGGCAAGATTGCTGTATTAGTGGTGAAAACAGTTATAATTTCTACTTTATACAACAGATCGATGACTTGAGCCTCCTGTTTGTTCACATGCACCATTTGCTGAATGAATTTCGACCACATCAGGCACGTGAAACCTTGCGAGTAATGATGGAGATGCAGAAGCGACAGCGTGTAGAGACTACAACAAGGTTTAAAAAGCATTTGGAACGAGTTAGAGATATAGTTAACACAGCTTTTGCGGTATTACCCGAAATACGTGACGACGAATTTGATAACACCGACAAGGTTAAAATGGAAATAGATACACAAGATAGTAATGCCAATAATCGTAGTGATCAGTTGGATCGCATTATGTGTAAAATTGTTGACGGGATGGATTAGCCATTCGAATATTTTATAGAAATAGTTTTATAATATTTTAATATGTAATATATAATTCGCACACGTAATGGAAATGAAATTAGATTTTAAGGTGAACGTGACAAAACTACTCCAAGGGCTTCTTCAGATGTGCAGTATATTTTGTGCGCCCATATCAATGAATTAAATTTTTAATTCTTTCTTTAGTTTTTTATTTAATAACTGGTTAAATGCAGTTAAAAGTATACATGACTTTGCCCATAAAGCTGAAATAAATTGATGACTTGCTCATAAAACAAATGCTGCCATTGATACATGCCGACTTAATTTTATACTACCAATGTTGGAACAAGGTATGTTAAAAAAATTTCACATAGATTATTGTTCAAAGCAAAAGTACAATCTTCGACGAAATTCCTTTGACGGTATGGATTAGTATAGCATATATTGTCATACGAACTGATAAAAATCAAGTTCTTATAAGAAAACCTGAACATGTGAAGGGTATTATAGTTTAGATGCCTCCTTGTTTGATATAACAAACTCTCTTTTCAGTCTTTTCAGCTTGCCAGCATAGAAACTGAAGAATTGAAATATAATTAAATAGCTGAAAAATTATAAAGGAAAATTCAAAACAATTTAATTCCGTTATGTGCATATTTATTAAAATGCAAATGATATTAGTTTTGTTGGGTGTAGAAACTGATGTGCTCCATATATTAAAAAAGCGTTCGAGATTGTCGATTGAACATTTTTAACACCAAGGTAGCTAAAGTTTTATTGACTGTTAAATGGCTTCTGATTAGGGCAATTCAGAATCTGATGCAAATGGTCATGCATCTTTGCAATTGCAAATTAGGGAGCATATTTTTGCTTTTACACTAACAAAATGTATAGCCATGTACCTGCTACACCCTTGCAAATAATAGCCCTAACAGCATTAACGTTGCTTAATGCGTATTAATTTTGCTCGTCTGCCAGAGCTATAAGCAACACTAAAACGCCATTGTATTATTTGCAACAGTAGTTTGCAAATTATCAGCTGCTGTCAAAAATAAAAACATTGTAAACAAAGAGAAGAAATGGAGCAAACCGGTTTGCATAAAATAAGGCTAAAACACGAAAAGCCGAATAAAAAGTGGGGTGAAAAGAAATCCAGAGTATACTGGATTTCTTGAAGGAAGCTCCAGAAGTAAAAGTGAAATTTGTGCTATGTGTCGCATAAAAATATTTCTTACCTCCAATGTCCATAGTTTCTTCAGCAGCTTCATCAAGTAAAGGGTCAGTTAATTTTTCCCCAAAACTTTTTTTCGGCATATTTTCCAATTTGTGCGAAAATTTTGTTTACAAACAATGTTTTTCTTCACCGATCAGCTGTGAATTAATGGTCTTTGCAAGGGTTGCACAGAAACCACAAAAAAGACGTTCCTTGTTGATGGTAAATATTTGCAATTGCACAATTTTGCAAACTCAGATGCACAAGATTCTGAGGTCGAATCGTTACATCTGTGAACGTATCACTCGTCACGTAAAAGCATGTATTTCGTATTATCACATGTGATCGTAACGCTTCTATCATAATCTGATATGAATGAGTATATAAACGTATCCGTTCGTTCGAATCGTCGTTCGAACGCGAACTACCAATCGTAATAAACAAATTTATGGAAATGTGAGCAAATTTTTTTTTAAATTTTAAGTGTTTTATAATTTTAAATAATAAAGAACATAAACAAGAAACCAATGAATGGAATATCTCATTAAAAATTAAACAAAAAATTATTTATATGAACAAAATTTTTGTATTTTAGTTGACAATAAAAATAAAATTATTTGCAAGGTTAAGGCCATAGACATTTTTGAATTAAATTTATTAAAGAATACTTTATCTGATCTTTTATCGTTTGGTCGATTGCGGTGAAGCGGTTCGCTACCCCGGTGTTCATTTCTTGTGTGTGATAAGAATCGCAATTTTTAGGGTCGTAACTTATTAGGCGTATTCTCTTGCTCTTGCAAAACCCTTGCACGGTGCAAGAATTGCAGATATTTCCTATTGGTGCATCGGCACAACAACAAACACACGCAGAAAATTATTTGCAATGGCTGTAAAATATGTCAGACCAAAACTCATGTATATTTGCGTGCAATATATGCAAAAATATTATTGCAACCCTGTTTTAGTGTCATTTTACATAAAGACATATTACGCCGTTAAATTGTTGAGGAAGGTAAGTTTTAAATAGATTTTATAATTTCTATTTAAATTATAAAGATTTGTTAGAGTTTTTTTTCTTAAAAATGTATGAAGAAGGTGCGCCAATTCACAATAGCCATGCATAGTTGTCATTCACAATAAATTGCTCTCGTGACCTTGTATATTTCGGAATAGTATTTTTATACCCTGAACAGGGTATATTAAGTTTGTGCGAAGTTTGCAACACCCAGAAGGAAGGGTCGGAGACCATATAATGTATATAAATGATCAGTATGTCGAACTGAGTCGATTTAGCCATGTCCGTCTGCCTGTATACATACGAACTAGTCCCTTAGTTTTTAAGATATCGTTTTGAAACTTTGCAAACGTCATTTTCTCTTCAAGAAGCTGCTCATTTGTCGGAACTGCCGATATCGGACCAACTGTAACATTTAACAAGTTCTTGTATGGAAAACTTTCACATTTGACAAGATATATTCACAAAATTTGGTACAGATTATTTTCTAAGGCAGCAATGTAATATCCGAAGAAATTGTTCAGATCGGTTAACTATAGCATAAATCTGCCATACAAATCAAACGATCGGAATCAATTGCTTGTATGGAAAACTTTCGCATTTGACGTGGTATCTTCACGAAATTTGGCATGGATTACTGCTTAAGATAACAATAAAATCTCCAAAAAAATTGTTCAGAAGGGATTACTATAGCATATAGCTTCCATCCAAACTGAACACATAGTTACTAACAGAAATGCACCTGTGAAGGGTATTTAGCTTCGGTGCAACCGAAGTTAACGTTTTTTCTTGTTGCAATCTGCAATCTTGCAAGAGCAAGCGAATAATAACGAAAATAATAACACTAACACATATTCGGGTAACAAATACTTTTTGTTATCCATAACACATAGGTAAGCTATGCGCTAACAAAAGAATTTGTTACCCGTAACATACTAGGGGTATCCTCTTGCTCTTGCAAAACCCTTGCACGGTGCAAGAATTGCATATATTTCCTCTTGGTGCACCGGCACAACAACAAACACACGCAGAAAATTATTTGCAATGGCTGTAAAGTATGTCAGACCAAAACCCATGTTCATTTGCGTGCAATGTCACGCAAAAATATAATTGCAACCCTGTTTTAGCTGTCATTTTACATAAAGACATTACGTCGTTAAATTGTTGAGGAAGGTTAGTTTTAAATATATTTTATAATTTCTATTTAAATTCTAAAGAATTTTTACAGTTTTCCATAAGAAAGAATACCGAAGATGCGCTCCCAGTTAAGAGGAAAAGGCAGCAGCCAAACAAGAAGTGGAAGGAGAGTGAGGTGCACTACAAGATGAAGCTGACGGCAGAACCATCGAAGGTTAGTATTATACAGATATTTTAAATTTATTGTAAATAAAACATTTTTTACTGATTTCAGCAAAAATTGCTAAAATGTGTCCAAAATACGACCAGCTGAGGGAAATATTTAGAAAGCGGTTGCCGGCCATGCACCCATTACTGGTTGAAAGTAACCTTCCTTCGCCTCAGTTATGTCCAGTTAGTCCTGCGCCAGAATTCGAAGTAGAATTCTTGGAAGAAGAATATGTACCTGCTGCGCCATCAAATGCCGAACCTTCGATCGCACCAATCTCCACACCGGTATCAACATACCAACGGTCAATTCGGCCTCCGAAATCATCCGTTGGACAATTGGCGGCTATCCAAGCAGAAAAAAATGCTATGGAAGCGAGGAAGCTGGAATTTGATAAGTATAAATTCGAGGAGGAAAAGAAAATTCAGGAAAAAAAGTTAGATATTGAGTCAAAAAAATTAGACATAGAATTGAAAAGAATTGAAACTGATGAAAAATGCAAGATGTTAGAATTAGAAATGAAAGAAACAGTGGCTATGTACGAAATTGAAAAAAAAAAATGAAAATAAAAACAATTAAATATACTAAATTACATTTGTATTTATTTCTGATTACTTATGGCAGTTTATTATTATTATTATTATTTCTTTAGGTTTCGTAAGTATGAACTTATATAAATAGTTATATCAAAAATAGAGTTGGTATACCTAATACCACTATGTATAACATAGTACATATATTACTAATTTACGTTTTATTGATCACCAAACATTATTGTGTACAAAGATTTGCGCTCGGCTTTTGCCTTAGTTATTCGTCGGCCATTTTCATGTGAAGAAAATTCATCTGATTCTTCGTCGCTATCGACAACTATATTGTCTACGTATTCAATATTGTTAGAAGTAGCTCGGTAGATGTTATGCAATATACAGCAAACAATAAACCAGTTGGAACATAGAATATGATTTTTTTCGTCCTGAATACGTATTCTTAATTCTTTGAGGCTGCCAAAGCGTTCTTTTAAAATCCCAAAGCAATGTTCAATCCTCACGTGATATCTGCTATGACGCATGTTGAAAGCATTACGCTTTGAATAGTCCATTTGTTGTGAATTTGTTCGAAATGGCTTGATAAGAGTGGTCAGCAGTGGATAAGCAGAATCTCCTGCTAGCCATTGAGAAGAAGAAAAAAGTGAGCCTTCCTGAGGGGAGAGAGCACTAGTACGAAACATGCGAGCATCGTGTACTCTACCAAAGTGTCCCGCTACTACATGCCGAATCCTTAACTGTTAATCGCATACAACTTGTGGCTTATGGAATAGATTCGGTTTTTTGAAAACCGCTGCACTTTCACCCGATGAACCTAAACGATATAAGGTTATAGCTTTCTGTAGTTCTACTGAAAATTGCCTAATGGATTGAGCGTTGTTAAACTGTGTACTGTCTTTGATCAAGGACAATAGCAACGTAAATTGATCTCTTGAGACTCGGAGAATTTGGGGAAGAATTTAGTATACCGTCCCAGGATTTCAAGGATAAAAAGGATATGGTCGGATATAGGAGATTATCCTGATCAAGGATATACATATATAGTTATAGCCGCAAGAAGCTTATAGTTTTCGAGATTTTCGCGTTTAAGGTTGAAAATTTGCAATATTTTAATTACATATTTTCGATGTATAAAATTAATTTTGCACTTATATTTTTGTTTGTAATTCATTTGTTATTCTTAAATAATCATAATTCAACAATAATTTAAATGTATATTAAAAGCTATTTTTGCACTATATTATATAAAATAAATGTGTACAAATGAATTAGTGAAGTGTTAGTGGATATAAAAGTGAAAAGTATAAGTGCAAAATTAATTTTATATATAGAAAATATGTAATTAAAATATTGTAAATTTTCAAATTTAAACGCGAATATCTCGAAAACTATACGCTTCCTGCGGCTGTAACCATACATATTCGTGATCTGGAGGGTCTCCTCTATCCGACCATACCCATTTTATTTCCGAAATCCTGGGACGGTATACTAAAGCCGACCCAAAGCGAACTGCAAAGGATAAAAAATCTCTTTATTTAACTGAACGAGGACCACCATCAAAGAAATTGTTAACTGAATTTGATGAAAAGCTTTTGAATGTGTTGCATGAGAAGCAAGTGTGTATGACAATGATGTAATTGTCGTACATATTGATAGCGAGTTTATACACTTGATTTTATTTCCATGATATTTCCAATGTTTGATTTTATCATTTCTCTAAAATAGAATCCGTGATATTGGAGGAAGATACATTAGAAGCATAGTGGATTTCGAAAACAGTACTGAAGTGGAAAATAATAAAGAATGTTAAAGTAAAAAATTACCAGAAACATTACAAAGAAATTTATTTTAGAATCCGACAACGTTACATTAAACGTTGAATCAAACCAGCTTTGAAACGAATATGATCCCAGCAAGTTGAAAACAGCAAAAAATTCAAAACTAAAATTTTAAGAAAAACCACAAAGATCTGCGAAAAATGCTTGGGCAAAGTTAGCAGATATGAAAGCAAAATGAACAGGAAGAAAATATAAAGCGGAAACAAAAATAATGTATGCGGAGCACGAACAAAGCATGAAGTTATTTGAAGAAAGTAACAACTTATCAATGAAGTAGCTGAATGAAAAACATGATTTTGAAATTAAAATTTTAGCAGTAGATTTAGAACGAAAGAAAAAGGAGCTGGACGGGTGAAATAAAAAATAAATATATGTAAAATTATAAACGTATTTATTAAACTACAATAAACTGAAGTAATTATCTATTAATTTCTTTATTAATTTAATTTCGTTATTTTCTGGTAACATTATTTATTGTATGACTTTCAGCAGTGCGATTATTGGGTATATTAATCATTTTATTTACAACATCTTCAATTTCATTTATATAGTGGCGGCATTTTTATATCGCGATTATTGCGGAAGATGTTGTGTAATACCGCTGCTGCAACAATAATGCTTTGAGTTTTTTCTAGGTGCAAGCGCAAGCCCAGTGATAATACCGGATACCCACGCTCGACACAATTCCGAGTTCTTATATGAGACTCGGTAAAAAGATTTTCGGCAGTCGGCAGAGACATGCATTAGTGGCGTTTTCACGAAGTGGTTAATTTCAAAACCACTGTCTGCAACAACTATTCCAGAACCAAACTCTCCGGATTCTAATCGACAACGAATCCCAGAGTTACGGAAAATATTAGCATCATGAGTTGATCCAGGCCACCGTGCAACGATGTCTATCATCCGGAGATTATTATCACATAACGTCTGGACGTTGATGGAAAATACATATACATTTTCTATTACGAAATAGCTCTGCATCTTCCCCACCTGTATAAAAAAAGGTTTTGAGAGAAGTATTTTTTTGGACTTTCTTTACCTGGAGAAATTGTTTTTACATGAGTGCAATCAATTACTGCGAACACTCGAGGAAATTTAGCTAATTTAAAAAAGTCTCTCTGGGACATTTTCAGGTCTCTTTTCGTTTTTGGTATATAAATGTGATGGTCTTTCAATTGGGCTATGTGGTGCGAAACTACTGTTTAACTCTTGATACCGCATTTTTGATACTCCAAATAAATCTCCTACTGTCCTCAACATACTTCCCGTAGCATAAAAGTGCAATGTAAGCAAAAACATTTGTTCTGGCGATAGTGCATGATGATGTGCATGAATCAAAATCGCAATCCCAATCCGATTCCATATTTTTTTTACAAAATATAATTTCTTATTTCTTATTATACTTCTTTTCACAAACAACTAAAAATTCAAAACAATTAAAAACAAAAATCAGCTTTTACTTAAGCACTGCTTAAGTCTCCCATTTTCAGTAATTACGCATAACTTGTAAGCTAATTTAACAATCTTTTTTTTAATTAATTTAGAACTATTAGTATTGAGTAATTTAAATAAATCATAGAAATTCAGCTTTGGCTGATTGGTCAAGTTTCATCTATGATGTTTGCGTTTATGGTTGCCATAGTGGATCCATTCTTCATCACCAGTCACAAACACGCAAAACTAAGTTATTTCTATTGCGTTCAAACAGCATTTAAACGATTTGATATGGCTGCCTGAGTGACTCCCAAAGATTCTGTGAGGGTTTCTTATGTTTGTTACAATTTTTGTCGAGTAAGGCCGCCCAGGAGGATGGGGTCATGTGTAGAAGTTCACGCAAGTGAGGAAAGTTCTCTGATCGCCATTCACTTGGGAGTGGCCAGAAACGATTCTTTTACATATGACTCAAGCAGCTCACGACTTCCGGTCTTTGACCAAGTATCCTCTGGGTAGCCTAAGAACATCCGTTCGAAGGTGAGCTAAAGTGAGAAGGCGAAACACCCCTGCATAGGGTTGTGCGCTGGGTTTGGGACCCGCCACGTAAAAAGCTCACCCCAATGAAAAAAAAACAGCAGCCTCGGATGAGAGACCCCCCTTTTGATGACGACCATGGCAAACGAAAGAAGGACTACGAATTAAGGGCATGCACCTGGAATGTCCGGTCCCTTAATTGGGAAGGTGCCGCTGCCCAGCTGGTTGATGTCCTCGTAAAAACAAAGGCTGACATCACCGCCGTCCAAGAAATGCGATGGACGGGACAAGGACAGAGACGAGTAGGTCCTTGTGACATTTACTACAGTGGCCATATAAAGGAGCGCAAGTTTGGTGTGGGATTCGTGGTGGGAGAGAGACTCCGTCGCCGAGTACTATCATTCACTCCGGTGAATGAACGTCTAGCCACAATCCGCATCAAAGCGAGGTTCTTCAACATATCGCTGATCTGCGCCCACGCTCCGACGGATGAGAAGGACGATGTGACCAAAGATGCCTTTTATGAGTGCTTGGAACGCTCTTATGAGAGATGCCCCCGCCACGATGTCAAAATCGTGCTTGGCGACTTCAACGCCAGGGTGGGCAAAGAAGGTATCTTTGGCACTACGGTCGGTAAATTCAGCCTCCACGAGGAAACATCCCCAAATGGGTTGAGGCTGATCGACTTCGCCGGGGCCCGAAATATGGTTATCTGTAGTACTAGATTCCAGCACAAAAAAATTCATCAAGCTACCTGGCTGTCTCCGGATCGAAAAACTACCAACCAGATCGATCATGTTGTGATAGACGGAAGACACGTCTCCAGTGTTTTAGATGTGCGTGCGCTCCGAGGTCCTAACATCGACTCGGACCACTATCTTGTTGCAGCCAAGATTCGCACCCGCCTCTGTGCAGCAAAAAACGCACGCCAACAAACACAAGGAAGGTTCGACGTCGAAAAGCTGCAATCACAACAGACTGCCGAACGATTTTCTACTCGGCTTGCACTCCTGCTCTCTGAGAGCACTCATCAACAACTCGGTATAAGGGAACTGTGGGACGGCATTTCAAACTCCTTACGTACAGCTGCATCCGAAACCCTTGGTTTTCGGAAAGTGCAAAAGAACACCTGGTACGACGAGGAGTGCCGCGCCGCAGCGGAGAGAAAACAGGCTGCCTACCTCGCAACGTTACGATCGACCACAACACGTGCGGGATGGGATAGATACCGAGAATTGAAGAAGGAAGCGAGACGCATCTGCAGACAGAAAAAGAAAGAGGCCGAAATGCGTGAGTATGAAGAGCTTGATAAGCTGGCCGACAGGGGTAATGCTCGAAAATTCTACGAAAAAATGCGGCGGCTTACAGAAGGTTTCAAGACCGGAGCATACTCTTGTAGAACCCCCAAAGGTGATCTAGTCACTGATGCCCAGAGTATACTTAAATTATGGAGGGAACACTTCTCCAGCCTGCTGAATGGCAGTGAACGCACAACACCAGGAGAAGGAGAACCCGATTCCCCAATCGATGACGATGGAGCAGACGTACCATTACCCGACCATGAAGAAGTTCGAATAGCAATTGCCCGCCTGAAGAACAACAAAGCGGCAGGGGCCGACGGATAAAAAGGAGACCCCACAATCTGCGCCAACTACCGTGGGATTAGCCTCCTCAACATCGCATATAAGGTTCTATCGAACGTATTGTGTGAAAGATTAAAGCCCACCGTCAACAAACTGATTGGACCTTATCAGTGTGGCTTCAGACCTGGAAAATCAACAACCGACCAGATATTCACCATGCGCCAAATCTTGGAAAAGACCCGTGGAAGGAGAATCGACACACACCACCTCTTCGTCGATTTCAAAGCTGCTTTCGACAGCACGAAAAGGAGCTGCCTTTATGCCGCGATGTCTGAATTTGGTATCCCCGCAAAACTAATACGGCTGTGTAAACTGACGTTGAGCAACACCAAAAGCTCCGTCAGGATCGGGAAGGACCTCTCCGAGCCGTTCGATACCAAACGAGGTTTCAGACAAGGCGACTCCCTATCGTGCGACTTCTTCAACCTGCTTCTGGAGAAAATAGTACGAGCTGCAGAACTAAACAGAGAAGGTACCATCTTCTATAAGAGTGAACAGCTGCTGGCGTATGCCGACGATATTGATATCATCGGCCTCAACACCCGCGCCGTTAGTTCTGCTTTCTCCAGGCTGGACAAGGAAGCACAGAAAATGGGTCTGGTAGTGAACGAGGGCAAAACGAAATATCTCCTGTCATCAAACAAACAGTCGTCGCACTCGCGACTTGGCTCTCACGTCACTGTTGACAGTCATAACTTTGAAGTTGTAGATAATTTCGTCTATTTAGGAACCAGCATTAACACCACTAATAATGTCAGCCTGGAAATCCAACGCAGGATTGCTCTTGCCAACAGGTGCTACTTCGGACTGAGTAGGCAATTGAAAAGTAAAGTCCTCTCTCGACGAACAAAAGCTGAACTCTATAAGTCGCTCATAATTCCCGTCCTGCTATATGGTGCAGAGGCTTGGGCGATGACAGCAACCGATGAGTCGACGTTACGAGTTTTCGAGAGAAAAATTCTGCGAAAGATTTATGGTCCTTTGCGCATTGGCCACGGCGAATATCGCATTCGATGGAACGATGAGCTGTACGAGATATACGACGACATTGACATAGTTCAGCGAATTAAAAGACAGCGGCTACGCTGGCTAGGTCATGTTGTCCGAATGGACAAAAACACTCCAGCTCTGAAAGTATTCGACGCTGTACCCGCCGGGGGAAGCAGAGGAAGAGGAAGACCTCCACTCCGTTGGAAGGACCAAGTGGAGAAGGACCTGGCTACGCTTGGAATATCCAATTGGCGCCACGTAGCGAAAAGGAGAAACGACTGGCGCGCTGTTGTTAACTCGGCTATAATCGCGTAAGCGGTGTCTACGCCAATTAAGAAGAAGAAGAAGGCCGCCCAGGACGTTCTTAGTCTATTAAGTCAAAATCACCGCTTTTAAATCGTGCACACCACTTTGAGCCCGCAAGCTCAGCTAGTACATGCTTACCATAAACTTCCACCAAAATAGATGACTTTCGGCCTTATGTAATCCAAGATTTGAAACATTCGAAATAACAGTGAAAAGCTGAAATGAAAATGAACCGAACTCTTTTATCAGAGTTCTTAATATAAATAAATCTTTCTTCAAAGCCATACAAACAAGTTGTGATTACAGCTTAGGGAATGAAACAGTTAATTCTACAAATTTATTTACTTTTGGTCTCGAATGTCTGCTGCGCTCCAGCTGGCACTCACCCAAGTAAGATATGGTTATACTGGATATGCTTTCAACATAACTATGACGTTTGTTTAAGGAAATGTTAAATAATAATAGGATATAAGTATAACTATTAAGTATTTGTTGTTAACTTACACTCTCCCACTTTATTATAAATGTCATTAATATATTCGTCAAGTTTTGTTTCATTACCTTCAGACGTTGGTAAATCGCTCACTTTTTACATCCATTCCGCCAAAGGACTCGTCCCAATGCCCTGACCATTTGTGCCATTCATGTCCATTAATGTTTTAAACGCCTTCCCGTTTGAAAATATGTTAAAAAAAATTCGGGAACATTAAATAAATACTACAAAAGTTGTTTGTTTAAAGTGTTTACCCAACATTTTGTAATACTATATATTTTGTTCTGCATTCACTTTTAGCGATTGGAAAGATTGAAGTGACTGGCGAAACTGTTCTTTGTTTATACTTACATGCAGGGTTCTCATTTACTACTCCGTAGCAGCAAAATTTCTAAAATTATTGCTATGCTATCGCTACCGCTATCACTTTGTCGGGAGCCACAGCGTAGCCTTAGTATAACAATGTAAAGTATGTGCTCTACTCTGCTCCGAGTTTTGTTAGGTAAATAGCTGGAGCGGGAGCAAAAAATTAAATTCTGCGCTATGCTCTGGCGTAGCGGTAGCAAAAAATTGGGAGCGGTAGCACAGCAGAGCAAATGAAAAATTTCATGTGCTACAGCTCCCGAATGTGTTTGTTGTTTTTTTTTTTCTTTTTTGCTATTTTCTGGCATTTACAAGTATGGTACAAGTTGGTATATAAAAGACAGTCGTTTATAACTCAAGAACGGCTGAACCGATTTGGCTTAAAATTGGTGGGGAGGTAGTATAGAAGCAGGGTAAGGACATAGGATACATTTTATCTCTTTATGCTAAAATTCAATACAGCTCATAAATACAAAAATTATATTTCAAATCATAAGCATTTGTTCAAAATTTATGTAAGAATCATTTGAAAATTTTAGTAATTCAAAAATAGAAAGAAATATGTAAGTAAAAATTTTCATTTCCAAACATGCTTAGTATATGGGTTATACTGATTTTGCTTCTTAACCAGGTAGTTTTTTTTTAAGACGAGCCCGTCCGATATATTTAATATCACAACAAAAAATGGCATTGGAATTTTCATCGTCAAGGCACTGCGGATACTTTGCTAGATTATTGGTCAAGGACGCAAATGCATTCATAACAAACCAAACGCGATATCTAACATAGAGATATAACGGAATAATTGGAGTGTTGATAAAAAGGTTTATTATAATTTTAGATATACAGAAATCTTTTCGATTCTTTGCAATATACATTGAAGTATGTATATGCGTACAATTTCAAACTGATTCTTCCTAAAAAATTATAAAATTACTAAATATTGGGAATGGTAGAATAGAACTGCAAATACACAGTGCAATGGATTAACACATTCGCGTAAATTGCGGGAATTCTCGTCATTCATGTTTCCTTCAATAAAACAATTGCGGGAATTCCCGCGCTATATTCCCGCAATTTCTTCCGCACATATAAAAATGCTCTTGAAAAATTAAATGCGGGAATTCCGGTAATGGCGGGAATTCCCTAATTTGTTCAGACTATTTAAAAAAATTAACCTGTAGAAAAAAAGCGAGAATTCCCGCTCTTCACGTTTGTATGGAAAAATTAAGTGATTATCTGGCAGCCACCCGCTAAATTCAAATGAACGCGAACGTGTTAAAACTGGCTCGGTAATCAGTAGATGAATAATAACCACGTGTATTCCAAAAGATAAAGGCGAGGGATCCAAACCTGATTTTTCCACGAAATTCGCATTTTTTTGTATAACTGACAAGAGCTACAGCGTCTAAAGTCAAAGCGATGCCATAAAATACCTCTGATCTGTAGGAATTTAAAGATAAAAAACCAAGATTGTAGTGTATTTTCTATGGAAAATTTTTACATGCTTCGGTCCAGTTCTTAATGTTAACACATATGTAGGGCTAAAATTTTCAGGGAATTTTTTTTGGGGTATTTCCAAGGAAATTTCGTGACGGGACTGAAAAAAATTAATAGTTCAAAAAAAAAAAAACACCCTAATGTATATAAAAAGGGGGAAAGTATATGTACATAGTTAAAATTAATTTCGAAAATTCATAGTAATTGAGTATTGTAATACATTTGGAATAGATGATGTTTTTGGTAATATAAAATTGGTAAATATTTTACATAATAAAAAAAAATGTATAATTTATTCAATTATTATATAATTCACTTTATTAATATATTTCTTAAAATATTTGATTTTAGATTTATAAAGGCACTTGACGCAACAAGTGCCAAAATGATTTGCATAACATTGTTTTGTTTGAATTATTCAATTAATTCAAATATTATGCCAGAAAATAGCAAAAAAGAAAAAAACAACAAACACATTCGGGAGCTGTAGCACATGAAATTTTTCATTTGCTCTGCTGTGCTACCGCTCCCAATTTTTTGCTACCGCCAGAGCATAGCGCAGAATTTAATTTTTTGCTCCCGCTCCAGCTATAGTTTTTTACCAAACAAAACACGGAGCAGAGTAGAGCACATACTTAACATTGTTATGCTAAAGCTACGCTGTGGCTCCCGACAAAGTGAGAGCGGTAGCATGAGTAAAATGAAATGCTACGAGAGTAGCGTAGTTTTTCAAACGCTGCTTACATGTACAAATATTACACTAACAACTAACATTACTGTAACAGTTCCCGGCAGATAATGTATTTTCAGAAAAAATCGAAAATATTGAAAAAAGTAATGTGCAAGTTATTGTTTACACCTACTTCCATATTTATTTCAATGTTCATCATTTATTGTGTAAGTATCGTCTGTGTGGAATGCAATATATCTAAATATACATACTTATGTATGCTATATGTATATCTATCGGCTCTTGTTCACTTTTAACTCTCTCCATGTTTTTACGTAATTTTATTGTTACCTCGTCTTTTCGAGTTCGATCTCCGTCTACAGGTTGATCACTAAAATATAGCACAAGGGTATGTAAGTTAATAATATACATTACACAAATATTATTTATAAAATATTTACCTTTCACAAGTGTCCATGACTTCCACCTTTCTTGGTCTCATTGGCGTATCCTTGCTAAAAGCGGCTTCGCCTGGTCCAATTTGCTCACCAAGCATTTTGCATATGCTATTATAACATTATAACGCTATTAACTGCATCTTTCAGCTTTTTCTTATTGAACTAGCCTGTGAATCTGTTACTATTAGTGGCAGATTTGAATTGATCGAAATTTCGCAATTGTACGATGACGATACAATGACTGCTAATGCAAATTATAAGATTAACCAAGGAAATACATAAGTATGTATGTATGTACATATGTGTGGCTGCATAAAATTTCAATAATTCTTCCAATTATTCGCTTATTCTTGTTCTGAAAATATTCTAATTATAAATAATAACATATTTTGCAACTTACCTGACGCTCTTTAAATAATTTACGATGCTTCAAATTTTTCTTCGAATAGCGGCAACTTTTAACGGATTCATTGTCAATATAAGCGTCCCATTCGTACGCATTCAAAACTTTCGTTTAAATGCATACTTATGTATGTATAAGTAAAAGATATGAAACTTTAAAATTTATTTGTGAATTGGTTACTCCCGTCTTGGAGGGGTGTTTGCGATTATTTGTGCCTTAAATATTCCAGCAAACACATTAGCACGTTGGGTGGAATTTAGAGATAATTTATGGGAAGATTTTGTTAGAGATGGTTGTAGTGTAGATGTTTCTTTGAATATTTTCTCAGTACATAATGTTACATGTAAGTCATTTGGTTTGCCTACACCTAAAATAATGCCCGAATTATATTTAATAATATAATATAATTAATGAGCTTTATGATAGCTCAAATAAGGAACAGAGTAATGCTATTGATAAAGTTATTCGTGAAATTCAGTATCATTATACAGGATCAATCGTGTTTCTTTTTGACAGCCCATGCAGGTTGGGGGATAGAATCATACAAACGGCTATAATTCGTAAATTGAATTCCCTTAATCTTCGATGTATTTCCAGTGCATTTAGCGGAATTGTTTCACATTATTGATTGGTGGAAAGACACTCCGTGTTGTCCATAAATCTGATAGGAAAATACAGTACCGAACATAAAAAAAGGATATTAATCCAGATCTTCTAATTCGGCGGCTTTATTCATTATTGATGAAATTTCAATGTGCCCGTTACAAGTGATAAAATGTGTAGATACGTTATTGAAAGACTTATCCGACGATTCACAAAACAACAAATGATTTGCGCCGGACAGTTTGGTGAAGATTTGGTTGCAATTCCAGCAAATTTGATAGGTGTTGTTGAATCTAACATAGTACTTGATATTTTGAAGATATTGATGAAATCAATTTATCCGATAGAATGTTGAAGTTAGTTGCTTTCTTCTTCTTAATTGGCGTAGACACCGCTTACGCGATTATAGCCGAGTTAACAACAGCGCGCCAGCCGTTTCTTCTCTTCGCTGCGTGGCGCCAATTGGATATTCCAAGCGAAGCCAGGTCCTTCTCCACTTGGTCCTTCCAACGGAGTCCAACTTTCGGAGCTGGTGTATTTTCATCCATCCGGACAACATGACCTAGCCAGCGTAGCCGCTGTCTTTTAATTCGCTGAACTATGTCAATGTCGTCGTATATCTCGTACAGCTCATCGTTCCATCGAATGCGATATTCGCCGTGGCCAATGCGCAAAGGACCATAAATCTTTCGCAGAATTTTTCTCTCGAAAACTCGTAACGTCGACTCATCGGTTGCTGTCATCGCCCAAGCCTCTGCACCATATAGCAGGACGGGAATTATGAGCGACTTATAGAGTTCAGCTTTTGTTCGTCGAGAGAGGACTTTACTTTTCAATTGCCTACTCAGTCCGAAGTAGCACCTGTTGGCAAGAGCAATCCTGCGTTGGATTTCCAGGCTGACATTATTAGTGGTGTTAATGCTGGTTCCTAAATAGACGAAATTATCTACAACTTCAAAGTTATGACTGTCAACAGTGACGTGAGAGCCAAGTCGCGAGTGCGACGACTGTTTGTTTGATGACAGGACATATTTCGTTTTGCCCTCGTTCACTACCAGACCCATTTTCTGTGCTTCCTTGTCCAGCCAAGAGAAAGCAGAACCAACGGCGCGGGTGTTGAGGCCGATGATATCAATATCGTCGGCATACGCCAGCAGCTGTACACTCTTATAAAAGATGGTACCTTCTCTGTTTAGTTCTGCAGCTCGAACTATTTTCTCCAGGAGCAGGTTGAAGAAGTCGCAAGATAGGGAGTCGCCTTGTCTGAAACCTCGTTTGGTATCGAACGGCTCGGAGAGGTCCTTCCCGATCCTGACGGAGCTTTTGGTGTTGCTCAACGTCAGTTTACACAGCCGTATTAGTTTTGCGGGGATACCAAATTCAGACATCGCGGCATAAAGGCAGCTCCTTTTCGTGCTGTCGAAAGCAGCTTTGAAATCGACGAAAAGGTGGTGTGTGCCGATTCTCCCTTCACGGGTCTTTTTCAAAATTTGGCATATGGTGGATATCTGGTCAGTTGTTGATTTGCCAGGTCTAAAGCCACACTGATAAGGTTCAATCAGTTTGTTGACGGTGGGCTTTAATCTATCACACAATACGCTCGATAGAACCTTATATGCGATGTTGAGGTGGCTAATCCCACGGTAGTTGGCGCAGATTGTGGGTCAGGGTTGCTTTAGCTTCAACTAATGTCTGGAACTGTACTTATCAAAAACTATGTATTGAATCGCATCGGAGGTAAAATAAAGGTTTGTCACAATTATTTGCAAGGATAACAGTGAAGTGGATAGATAGTGAAGTGCTCACTGGAGTTGCTGGTTGAAAAAATTTTGATTCCACCCATACACTTGTCGCAATCATGGATTGCAATGTCACTTAATTTTCAAAGAATACAGTTTCCAGTCATCACCGCATTTGCTATGAGAACTACCAAAATCCAAGGACAGACGCTTGATAAACTTGGAATAGGCTGAGGAGACCTGTTTTTTCGCATGGTCAGTTTGACGTTGCAGCCAGTGGAGTTAGATCATTTGATTTTTATGTAAGTAATGAGAGCGTACAAGATCATTGGCTAATGATGAAAGGGTGTTTACGAAAAATATTGTTTACACTGAAGTTTTGAAATGTTTGTAATATATGGTAAAATGTATAATTATTATTATACATTATTATCATTTTAGATTTAGTTCAGTTTAAATGTTTTTCAATCTTTTAATTCATTCATTTATTTCCTAATTTCATTTCTTTTTTCTTGCTAGGAATTCAATTTTGTACAAAATCACAATGTCGAAATTGTGGCTTCATTAAAGAATGAACGCGATTTACTGAAAATTGAATGTGATTCTTTGAATTATAACTGCGATCACTTGATAGTTGAATGCGAACAATTGAAGGATCAATGCGAGAAATTGAGTCAGAATGGTGAATTTCTTCAGAAGAAGGTGCTATTCTACGAAATAGTTGATTCCTATGCCGATAACTTTGCGATATCACCTGAAGAATAATTGTATGCAGCAGATGACAAGATAATTTCTTTGTTCGAAAGATTTCAAAATGGAGCAACGGATCAAGGCTTTATGTATATTTCATTCAAAGGATTCATAAATATTTATACTAATTATTTTGACATCCACAGGTGCCACATATGACATATGACCACAAATTCAAATTGGATTCGATTGTTCATTCAATGGAGAATTAAGCCAAAGAAATGGAGCAAACTGGTTTGAATAAAATGAGGCTAAAACACGAAAAGCCGAATAAAAAGTGGAGCGAAAAGAAATCCAGAGTAAACATCCCCTACATAGGGCTGTGCGCTGGGTTTGGGATCCGCCACGTAAAAAACTCTACCAATGAAAAGCTACCAACAGCCTCGGAAGAGAAACCCCCCTTTTTATGACGACCATGGCAAACGAAATAAGGACTACGATATTAAGGCGTGCACCTGAAATGTCCGGTCCCTTAACTGGGAAGTTGCCGCTGCTCAGCTGGTTGATGTAAAATAAAGGCTGACATCACCGCCGTTCACGAAATGCGATGGACGGGACAAGGACTGAAACGAGTAGGTCTTTGTGGCATTTACTACAGTGGCTATATAAAGGAGCGCAAGTTTGGTGTGGGATTCGTGGTGGGAGAGAGACTCCGTCGCCGAGTACTATCATTCACTCCGGTGAATGAACGTCTAGCCACAATCCGCATCAAAGCGAGGTTCTTCAACATATCGATTTGCGCCCACGCCCCGCCGGAAGAGAAGGACGATGTGACCAAAGATGCCTTCTATGAGCGCTTGGAGCGCCTAGACACCGCTTACGCGATTATAGCCGAGTTAACAACTGCGTGCCAGTCGCTTCTTCTTTTCGTGGGGCCAGTTGGATACTCCAAGCGAAGCCAGGTCCTTCTCCACTTGGTTCTTCCAACGGAGTGGAGGTCTTCCTCTTCCTCTGCTTCCCCCGGCGGGTACTGCGTCGAATACTTTCAGAGCTGGAGTGTTTTCGTCCATTCGGACAACATGACCTAGCCAGCGTAGCCGCTGTCTTTTAATTCGCTGAACTATGTCAATGTCGCCATATATTTCATACAGCTCATCGTTCCATCGAATGCGATATTCGCCGTGGCCAACGCGCAAAGGACCATAAATCTTTCGTAGAACTTTTCTTTCGAAAACTCGCAACGTCGACTCATCAGTTGTTGTCATCGTCCATGCTTCTACATTATATAGCAGGACAGGAATTATGAGAGCATTATAGAGTTTGGTTTTTGTTCGTCGAGAGAGGACTTTGCTTCTCAATTGCCTACTCAGTCCAAAGTAGCACCTGTTGGCAAGAGTTATCCTGCGTTGAATTTCCAGGCTGACATTGTTGGTGGTGTTTACGCTGGTTCCAAGAAAGACAAAATTATCTACGACTTCAAAGTTAGGACTGTCAGCCAGCTAGCGTAGCGGGAGCTTTGCGCAAGCGGATACAGATTCCCTACACTCTCTCATAAAAAAGCCGTAGGGAACTAATTCCGTAAAAATTGACAACGAGCTCGAAAACAGCTGGCACCAAGATAACGGCAAAGCGTGGTCAACTGTTCAAGGTGCAAATGCTGGCACTTGCAAGGAGATGGATCCGTGTTCTTCGGAGTCTGAGCTTGCAGAGAGACTCTCAAAGAAGTTAATGGGGGCGCATTTGCGAACTACAAGTTATATATGGTTAACTGCGAATATTACGTTGGAGCATGGGGAAAAGAAAATCTTAACGTTTTTATGTTACATCGTTATAGCAGCAGCGGTATACGTAAGCTGGGACCTGGGTACATGTAGGTACAAGTGCATTCAAGTGCATGATAATACTTGGATGTGACTCAAACGCACATCACACAATATGGGGCAGCACAGATGTCAATGATAGGTACTAAGCTTTTGTTTTGCAACAGAGGCAGCATGCCAACGTTTATCACATAAAACTGACAAGATATGTTAGAAATTACACTTGTGTCGTAGGAACTGGTAATTGAGGCGATCCATGGCAGAGCTCGTGAGGAACATTCTGTTTCACCGAGAGTCAACAATTTCAGGTATCATAGGAAAAAGAACCGGCAGTTACATTTACATGAGCTGAAAAAACGTCTTCCTATGACTCCGCCACCAAGAACAAGGAAAACGTAGACATTCTCGTTAAACGATTCACGGAATTTTGCCGGCAAGTATTAAAGTCCCCCGAACTTACAACAATACAGAAGAATTGCAGAAAACAGTGTAACTAAGCTAAATTACCCAATGGCGAGGAAAATTGGGATAGATATTGCAACTTCCTAAAGTCACGCAAAAAAGAGGTTAGAAAAAGAAAAACAAAGTCTTGGAAATCTCTTTGTATTGAGAGCGAGAATACGGCGGAAACGTCTTGACTTAGGAGAGTATTGATACAATCGATGCATAGCATTGGATACCTTCAAAAGCCAGGCCACAGCTGAACGGTATGCAGTGAGGAGCCTTTAGGCCTACTAATGGATATCCACTTCCCAGGTAGCTATGAAATCCAAAGGACTGCAGACCAATTAGTCACTACTCATTCCTCTTAAAAACGTTGTAAAGACTAACAGAAATACACATAAAAAAGAAATTAAACCCAGAAAAACTAGCCATTTCCCAGCTCGTGTATTCTAAAGGAAAATCGACAGAAACAGCAATAAGCTCAGTGGTAGCAGAGATTGAAAAGTCCCTGGAGGTTAAAGAATACACCCTATTTACTTTCTTAGACATAGAAGGCGCTTTTATTTATCATCTAGCCAGGTGTTGTACAAAGCGATCTTAAAGACTTAAAGACTTGGACATCATTGAGCCTCTTAGAAAATTAATTGAATATGTATATGCTCACGAGCAAGTCAATAATTCCAACGCTCCGGACTTCAACGATGTACAGATCTGTTCAAAGGGCTACACTCCAAGGAAGCATATTATATCCGCTTCACTGGATTCTAACAGAGAATTAAATGTTGGTGGATCTTGAAAAGAAGGGGAAACTTGTGGCCTACGCTGACGCTGCAGCTTCGGTTAGAATTAAATTCCCGAATGCTCTCGTAGCGTAAATTTACAATTGCTGCCAAGAGTCTTGTTCTATAAGCATCTGGCGGCGAAGTCAGCTCTTAGACTGAGCGAATCCTCCCAATTAGTCACCTGCATTAAAGAACATTCTATGATATTTAGTAAGTTCACGCTAATACCCACTACTACACCACTATTTTTCGAAATCTAATAGAATTGAAACTAAATTCCGTTCCCAATATTCCAGAGAAGAGTGGGAAAGGGGCTCTAAACAAGGACTATCCCTCCTTCCTTCGTAACTGTGATAGCCTAGTGATATCTTTGGTAATTGTGAAGCAGATGAATTAGCCAGAACAGGCACTACCGAAAATGTATTAACATGCCTCTGGCCACTTGTAGATATTTAATCGCCGAGCATATTATAAATTTAGCTGAGTCACTTGAAAACGTGGCATGAATGGAACAGGAGGTGCACATGTCGACTATTAAAATTCTAAAGGAATAAAATAAGAATTTTAGTAGCGTGATGGCAGGTCACTGTCTAATTAGCAGAAATACGTGATCAAAGTCCCAACGTGACACATAACGGGCCGATTAACCGAAATTGCCCTTCACGATGTGACTAGTGTAATTGAGAAATCACTACATTACAAACAATATACCATGGCTGCATTTCTTGATATAGAGGGAGCCTTTAATAATATAGAAGTAAGCAGGATCATTAATTCTCTGACACATGGCGGCGTAGACGACACGGTGTGCAGATGGATGCAATCAATGCTTAAGAATAGGAAGATTATACTAGCATCAAACGGCGTTACAACACAAAGAAGTTATGTGAGCAGAGGGACGCTTCAAGAAGGGTCCTCTCCTCGCTTCTATGAGTTGTAGCGCTAAACGAAATACTACTCCAACTAAATGGTGGAGGGGTAAAAGCAGTAGCATATGCAGATGATATAGTGTTGTTGATATCAGGCATGTTTCCTTCAACAGTCAGTGAAATTATGGAAAGAGTACTACGCAGGTTAAACCTATGGGCTGACAAGAATGGACTAGGTGTTAACCCTAATAAAACAGAACTATGCTATTCACAATAAAATCTAAAATTCCCCAGTTTCAACTTCCCGTACTAATCATCAGTTTAATCATGTTGATGTTATTCGACCTATACTTACATAACGGTTTGGTGGCCAGCGATAAAGAAACAATACAACATCAGGATATTAAATGGAAAACAAAGAGCAGCATGTACAGGTGCTACTGGTGCAATCAAGTCATGTTCGATTTACACGCTTAATACGATCCTGCACCAATTACCCATACACATCTATATTCACAAAATAGCAGCATGTTCTGCAATAAGAATACAAGAATTTTGTGGTTGGAATCCTAAACCAACTCAGTGTAAACGCCAATAAATCAGACTGCATTCTCCCAATGCTGGATTTCAATAGACACTTCTAGGTGAGGAAGACGAGAATGGAGAAGAGGCATAATAGGGGAGGAAGATACCACCTCAGTCTATACCGACGGAACCAAAATGAACTGCGGAGTAGCACGGGAGTATTTTCCGATGATCCGAACATTTCTCTCCTTATCCGTCTACCGAACTCGGCTAGCATCTTCCAAGCGGAAGTACTGGTCTTGAAAAGGCCAGCGAAGCTCTATTGGTAAACCACGAGAGGATACGAAAGCAGCAGACGGCGCTCTTGGCCTTGTCTTCGCCCATGACAAATTCCAGCATAGTCCTCAATTGAAAGAAAGCACTGAGCTTAATAAAAGACAAGTTCCCCCTAAACTTGATCTGGATTCCCGACCACAGGAACATTTGCTGCAACGAAAAAACAGACGATTTGGTAAAAGCAGGAACTTTCTTTAACGAATACGAGGCAGACCAAATATCAAGTCCGCTAAGATCGATCAAAAGAAAGATCAATAGACAAATTCAACAAGTTGCAAATAACAGATGGAAAAACATAACAAAATGTAACATAACTAAACAATTATGGCCAACATATGACAAGAGAGGAACTAACGACTTATTAAACAGGTCCAGGAAAAGTATCTACAGAGTAAGATACCATAACAGGGCACTGGCCATTTGGAGAACATGCGTCCAAAATGGGGATGCCCTACAAGAACATCTGCCATGCTGCGAAATAGTAGGGAACAAGGAAACAATTTTCCACTCTCTCTTTGAATGCCCAGCCCTATCACAGATCCGACACAGAACAGATATCGGACATTAGTAGCTTCATCGAAACGTCAAAATAGTTTGAAAGAGAAGGTGAAACGTGATAACAAATATAAAAGGTCCACGACTAATGCATCAAAATTGCACAGCCAGTGCTAATTGAGCTCGAAAGACAACAGGGCTGCACTCCTACCTACCTACCTATGAAAGCACCCTGGCAGAAAAATCTCATATGCGGGGGTCACGGGTATTGCCTGGCCATAGATAAAGTGATCAGAATTTCTTTTCTTGCTCTCTCGCTTGTCAGCTGGCAGCGGACGGTTGTTAAAATTTTGTAAAATTAGATGTCAGTAGTTTGTAAAGTTGTTTATACATATATATGGGTAATATATGCCTACTGGGGACCCGAGCACCTAAAAATAATATCGGTAACGCGCTATTTGCATACCTCAGTGGTAATGTTGAAACTGCAAAATACCCAAAAATTTTTATAAAATGCCCAATCTAATATATTTCATCATTGGCAAATGTTATAAAAAGTGCGAGTTTTGACAGCTCTCTCTCGGATCAAAGAGATTCATATCAAGTTATCTATGGCCTGGCGTAAGATATCCCGTTCGTTTGCAGAAAATATTGCTTCGGCTGGAAGAATCCGACCCAGTTAGCTTTGTTGAAGTTCACAAATATGCGATTGTCCATATCTCCAACCCTCTCACTCCCCATATAACGGTACTGTTAAAAACTATTAAAAGCGCGATAAATCTAAATACGTCAGAGACATTAAATTTTACCACCGAGATGGTAAGAGAGGGCTTTAAGGGCCGCTGTCTTTCAATTCGCTGAACTATCTCACAATGTCGACTCATCAGTTGATGTCATCGTGCAAGCCTCTGCACCATATAGCAGACGGGATAATGAGCGACTTATAGAGTTTGGTTTTTATTCGTCGGGAGAGGACTTTACTTTTCAATTGCCTACTCAGCCCGAAGTAGCACCTGTTGGCAAGAGTTATCCTGCGTTGAATTTCTAGGCTGACATTGTTGGTGGTGTTTACACTGGTTCCAAGATAGACGAAATTATCTACAACTTCGAAGTTATGACTGTCAACAGTGACATGAGAGCCAAGTCGCGAGTGCGACGACTGTTTGTTTGATGACAGGACATATTTCGTCTTGCCCTCGTTCACTACCAGACCAATTTTCTGTGCTTCCTTGTCCAGCCTGGAGAAAGCAGAACTAAGGGCGCGGGTGTTGAAGCCGATGATATCAATATCATCAGCATACGCCAGTAGCTGTACACTCTTATAAAAGATTGTACCTGCTCGATTCAATTCTGCAGCTCGAATTATTTTCTCCAACAGCAGGTTGAAGAAGTCGCACGATAGGGGGTCGCCTTGTCTGAAACCTCGTTTGGTATCGAACGGCTCGGAGCTTTTGATGTTGCTCAACGTCAGTTTACACAGCCGTATAGTTTTGCGGGGATACCAAATTCAGACATCGCGGCATAAAGGCAGCACCTTTTCGTGCTGTCGAAAGCAGCTTTGAAATCGACGAAAAGGTGGTGTTTATCATTTCTCCTTTCACGGGTCTTTTTCAAAATTTGGCATATGGTGGATATCTGGTCAGTTGTTGATTTGCCAGGTCTAAAGCCACACTGATAAGGTTCAATCAGTTTGTTGACGGTGGGCTTTAATCTATCACACAATACGCTCGATAGAACCTTATATGCGATGTTGAGGAGGCTGATCCCACGGTAGTTGGCGCAGATTTCTAGAGGCGGGCAATTGCTATTCGAACTTCTTCATGGTCGGGTAATGGTACGTCTGCTCCATCGTCATCGATTGGGGAATCGGGTTCTCCTTCTCCTGGTGTTGTGCGTTCACTGCCATTCAGCAGGCTGGAGAAGTGTTCCCTCCATAATTTAAGTATACTCTGGGCATCAGTGACTAGATCACCTTTGGGGGTTCTACAAGAGTATGCTCCGGTCTTGAAACCTTCTGTAAGCCGCCGCATTTTTTTCGTAGAATTTTCGAGCATTACCCCTGTCGGCCAGCTTATCAAGCTCTTCATACTCACGCATTTCGGCCTCTTTCTTTTTCTGTCTGCAGATGCGTCTCGCTTCCTTCTTCAATTCTCGGTATCTATCCCATCCCGCACGTGTTGTGGTCGATCGTAACGTTGTTTTCTCTCCGCTGCGGCGCGGCACTCCTCGTCGTACCAGGTGTTCTTTTGCACTTTCCGAAAACCAAGGGTTTCGGATGCAGCTGTACGTAACGAGTTTGAAATGCCGTCCCACAGTTCCCTTATACCGAGTTGTTGATGAGTGCTCTCAGAGAGCAGGAGTGCAAGCCGAGTAGAAAATCGTTCGGCAGTCTGTTGTGATTGCAGCTTTTCGACGTCGAACCTTCCTTGTGTTTGTTGGCGTGCGGTTTTTGCTGCACAGAGGCGGGTGCGAATCTTGGCTGCAACAAGATAGTGGTCCGAGTCGATGTTAGGACCTCGGAGCGCACGCACATCTAAAACACTGGAGACGTGTCTTCCGTCTATCACAACATGATCGATCTGGTTGGTAGTTTTTCGATCCGGAGACAGCCAGGTAGCTTGATGAATTTTTTGTGCTGGAATCTAGTACTACAGATAACCATATTTCGGGCCCCGGCGAAGTCGATCAGCCTCAACCCATTTGGGGATGTTTCCTCGTGGAGGCTGAATTTACCGACCGTAGTGCCAAAAATGTTAGGTTACACCCGAACTTAGCCCTTTCTTACTGGTTTATTTTTACTCAAGTTACAGCTTGCCCAGACAAACAGATGGACCGACAGACAGTTACTAGGAATTCAGTCGTTTCGTCATTCTAATCATTTATATATATGTACATACATATGTATTTATACAATATATAGAGTATAATAATTTTGTTTACCTAACGGTTGTTTGTATCACCTTAAACTAATCGCAGATTTATTTTGATATTTTTGTATATAATATATTCTTCTAATAATGTAGCAGCATGTTGTAAGAGTATAAAAATGTAGCATTGGGTGCAGGAAAAGATTAAGGGGTCAGTAGGATAATCTGTCCTGTTTTTTTTACATTTTTTTCATAGAAATTTTTATTTTACAATATTTTATTTTACAATAGAACTTTTTTCACATATCATGAGGTAGTATATCGTGAAGTATACGGATATAAACAAATTTTTTCGGAATTTTTTGATGACATCTTTTGGGGAATGTCTGGGTGAATGAGATGCGTTTTTTCACTGGCAGACGCGATTTCTCATGTTTAAATCATCTGAAACACAAAAACCCAATTTATTCTTAAAACGTAGGTGAATGGTTATAGGCCCTACTAGAATCATGAAAAAATGTTGATAAATGAAAAAGTTTTTATATTATTTTTCCCAATTTTTTTAAACTGTGATCATTTTGTGACCATTAAAAAAAATGAAACAACACGGTTGAGTAGTTCGACCGGAATTATGTCCGCCAGTTTAAAAAAATTTGTTTTGAGAAAAACGCGTTTAAAGTTTTAGGTACTGAAAAAGCATACAAAGATGGACATAAACGTTGAAAAATTAGCATATCCTTAATTATTATTTTTGGGCCTTTTTCGAAATCTTCCAATGGTAAAGTGGGTTTCTACATTGAATCTAAGGGTATAAGGGATCAGAAAATGCAAAAAAAAATAAATAAAAAAATTTGAAAACAGATTACCCTACTGACCCCTTAACAGTTGTTAGATCAATGTAATATTTACAGATGAGTGAACTTTTGTATTGTTCAAGCCCTTTATTCAAAGTAGTGTTAAGTAAATGTTTATATAAACATATGTAGATATGTACATACATATATGCTTCTCTGCTATGGATTTGGGGTTTTGAGCTGTTTCACAGAAAGCCTGAAGTGCGTTAGAATGGAAAATTTGTATAAAAAGGGTTTACTGAAGTCCCCTGAAATGATCAGGATTGGATTCTGGAAGAAGATAATGATACGAATAATACTCAAAGGAAAAATAAAACCATATTGGTGTTTTAGATTGGCAAACGCAGTCACCAAATGCCAAACCAATAGAGAATGTTTGAGCTCAAGTGAAAGGCAAAATATCGATAAAGCATTTAACCATTAAACGCCTAGCGGTTCCTCCAAAAACTACTACTATTTTAAAGTTTTCATGTATAAACATGCATTTTTAAATATTACATCAGGTCACATGTTGCTTTGATATATCCGTTATCTATTAGCTCAGTCGCCACTTGTGTGTGAGATTTGCAGTCATTTACGTTTTGACTTCAGGATATACACTTGCAGACATGTCTGTGCTACATGTCAAGTATTCCCCACCGTCGCATCGTGTATAGGCGGATATGCATACAAGTATGAACAAAATTGAAATCTTTCAATTTTTCTGCTCGTTGTTGCGACGTGTAACAACGTGTAAGTTAATACCACCAGTTCATATTACACGAACATATCTTTTATTTGTCATAAATATGTAACATGACACTTAAGACCAATATGGTCAGTTTTGAAACATTGTACTTTGCTAACACGGTCCGCCTTAAGTGGTCCCAAGATGTAATTCACAGATTGTAAGATGAATATTTCACTAGAGGTACTTCCTAGAATGTAAGATCAATATTTGTATCTAGGCTTAAGCAAAATATTGTATTTAAGAAAATGTAATAAAGAAAACGAGGCAGTTGCCCGTAGTTGCCCACGAAACACAAAACGAATAATTAATTTGTATAGTGCGGTATGCATACCGATCTCATTCTTGTTTAACACTGGTCGAGACCAATGGTGCTTGGCTGGGCCTAGGCTAGTTTACATACATTTGTATGGAAATACGTGTTGTATTTACGCTCATATACATATGTACAATATAGATACATTTTTGAAATTTCTTACCTCGCGATTTGGTTGAAATCAAATTGACTACCTTGTTCACGTTTGGCGTGGCAATAGCGTTCACAAAAAATGTAACATTTTGAGAAAAATTACACCCACCGGAGGCGTGGCAATAGGCGAAAATGGGTTTTCACCATGTCCCCCCTTTTGTTTCACTACAGTTGGGGGGGTATGGGGGGTATCAAAACCATTTTGCAGTTAGTTCACCCCTGGGGCTTTCAGGAAACCCCTCAACCTCCTCTCTATCCCTACCAGGGACGTGGCAATAGCGTTCACAAAAAATGTAACATTTTGAGAAAAATTTCATTTTTTTTAACCTTTAAAACGCTCTAGCGGCTAAAGTATTTGACCTAGATAAACATACAAACCAATTTGGACATGTAACGAACATGAAAACAGATAAATCAACCGTGCGAAGTGATAGAAACATACCAAAGTTCATATATTTTCATACAAAATATATGGGGTCTAGCCAAGCATCATTGGTGCACTAAGGTGTAATATTATAATATCCTTTTTTCGTCCTTTTCGATACGATATCCTTGAATTTTGTTTCTGAATTCTATAGACAATAAAATTCTAGGAAGCTACCTGGAAGCGTAAGTCGTTTGCTACACTCTAAATATATTTAAATAACATTTAAAAACAAAATATGCCTGGCCAGACCCTGGGGTCTCGATGAGGGTTAAAATGAAAAGCCACGTTAATATTGCTGGTAATTTTTACTTATTGGAGGGAGCTGTTTTAGAACCTCGCCAGTAATCAGGTGGTAAGGGGTTTTTTTTTTTTTTATTTTTCAGATTTCCCGACTTAGCTCACTGCTTGTGAAACTACAGAGACTATTTGTGACTGGAAATAGTAGGATAATCTACATGTGTTTCATATGCGGCTAAATAACCCGAAAATACTTCCACTTTTTTGCCACTTCTCTGCCCCAGCTATCAGCACTTGCTGAAGTTTCAGGTGTTTGTAATCTTTTACAGCTTTTCCAAAGAGAGTAGTCGGAATTTCTTCCATATGGATCGAATTAATTTTTAAACTTCTCAATTTTCCGATTTAGATCTTTTTGCAGATATACTATATGCGAGTTCGGAAAAGGTTGCGTTAAATATTTAACGCTTACATAAGTATTTATGCTAGCTTGTCGGCGAAGATCTTCGAGCAGCAGGGGAAGCGGTGACAATCGGCGATCGTTTGTTAGTTTCTTTCGGCACAGCTCGGATTTTCTACCAGCACATTGACTCTTTGACAAAGCGTGAGTTTCGACCATGCGAAAGATGCGTGCGACACTTGTTATTTTAAATGTATGTACATATGTATGTCGAGTTCAGTAGGTTTTGACGTTTATCAATTGGAAACGAGCGATGGCCAGAATGAAATCTTACCAAAAAAATATGTAAACGGAGGGATTTGTTGCATCGTTCAAGACCACTTATAAAAAATGTAAAACCATGAAAATTAAATAAATTTGTGAAATTTAAAGGTATTTGATGAAACGTTTTGTAATTTGAAGCATCATAGTATTATTATCAATGGAAAATGATTAAAAACATTTAATGATTGAGAGCTAACAAGCTCCTTTTATTGGGTATTGAAAGGACAAAAGTCAGTTGTTCTAATATACTTTAAAAAGATTTAAATAGTTTCTCCATATAATAAATAACCACTATAAAGTAATTTTTGATCGTACTAAATGTTGGGTGTTTCAATTTAAATGCCCAAAAATTATTATTTTGTTCAATCTGGCCATATTGGAAAATGTTATAAAAAACGCTAATTTTGAAGCGCTTTCACTCTGGAATAAGTTGAACATCCCTTTATTCCTGATTTGTAGTAAGGAATTCACCTCACTACCTCAGAATTCACGCTGTGAAGAGAAATAAATATGTATGTATATGTATTTTCGGCATATGATGACGTGGCATGTATGCCCAAGCATAGAATATGAAGAGACATAAATATATACATATATGTATGTATGTATGCATGGCCATGATTACACTCCCAACGAATGTAAAGAATTTCGTTTTGCTTGTTTAAATTTTTGCTTTCAACCAGGGAATCGCTTGTATGTGCAATGTATGCATATACATATGTATGTATGTATATTATGATATGAGTATAATTTTGTATGAATGCATGCATAATAATATTTATAGTCAATTTGGATATTTAATCAAATATTGCAAATTTTACAACAAAAACGATTTCATTCATAAACGCATGCGCAAATTCTACAAGCGACCTCGCTTCATTCATAAAAACAGACGCCGTAACATCTCCCCGAGCATGCCTTTGTCAACAAGCGTCTTTTCGCGACGATGGCAAAAGCTAAAAATCATAAATTGAATAACTTCTAAAATATAAGGGGTATTCGCTTGCTTTTGCAAGATTGTAGATTGCAACAAGAAAAAACGTTAACTTCGGTTGCACCGAAGCTAAATACCCTTCACAGGTGCATTTCTGTTAGTAACTATGTGTTCAGTTTGGACGGAAGCTATATGCTATAGTAATCCCTTCTGAACAATTTTTTTGGAGATTTTATTGCTATCTTAAGCAGTAATCCATGCCAAATTTCGTGAAGATACCACGTCAAATGTGAAAGTTTTCCATACAAGCAATTGATTCCGATCGTTCGATTTGTATGGCAGATTTATGCTATAGTTAACCGATCTGAACAATTTCTTCGGATATTACATTGCTGCCTTAGAAAATAATCTGTGCCAAATTTTTCCATACAAGAACTTGATTCCGATCGTTCAGTTTGTATGGCAGCTATATGTTATAGAGGTCCGATATCGGCAGTTCCGACAAATGAGCAGCTTCTTGAAGAGAAAATGACGTTTGCAAAATTTCAAAACGATATCTTAAAAACTGAGGGACTAGTTCGTATGTATACAGGCAGACGGACATGGCTAAATCGACTCAGTTCGACATACTGATTATTTATATACATTATATGGTCTCCGACCCTTCCTTCTGGGTGTTGCAAACTTCGTCACAAACTTAATATACCCTGTTCACGGTATAAAAATACTATACCGAAATATACAAGGGCACGAGAGCACCCATTGCAGAATCTAGTGATATATGAACGGCTGATTCGGTCAATTTATTGTGAATGACTACTATGCATGGCTATTGTGAATTGGCGCACCTTCTTCATACATTTTTAAGAAAAAAAAACTCTAACAAATCTTTATAATTTAAATAGAAATTATAAAATCTATTTAAAACTTACCTTCCTCAACAATCTAACGACGTAATATGTCTTTATGTAAAATGACACTAAAACAGGGTTGCAATAATATTTTTGCATATATTGCACGCAAATATACATGAGTTTTGGTCTGACATATTTTACAGCCATTGCAAATAATTTTCTGCGTGTGTTTGTTGTTGTGCAGGTGCACCGATAGGAAATATATGCAATTCTTGCACCGTGCAAGGGTTTTGCAAGAGCAAGAGAATACCCCTATTATTTTAAGTTCTCTGCTTAAAGCATAGAGAAGATGTAAATTGAATTCTGTATGATGTTGTATGTGAATGTAAGAATGTGTTGGTCACTCCACCATATTTTTATCCTTTCCCTCTCGCTAGTTTTCTTTCATACAAAATGATATGCATTTCTTGGAATATCACTAAGAAGTATTAACGTCTTCCGCGCGTAGGGACTCCACGCACCAGTTTTTTTTTTGACTGGCGTAGAAACCGCTTACGCGGTTATGGCCGAGTGAACAACAGCGCGCCATTCGTTTCTTCTTTTCGCCAATTGAAGATTCCAAGCGAAGCCAGGTACTTCCAACTAATTCGCAAGGGCGCAATGGCGCAATTACTTCTATGAATTGTATGGTTACTTTCATAGTTTTTAATTTTAGTGATATAAAATGTTCCTCCGATATCATACACACATCAATACAATTTCGATTTCATTCTTATGTTTGATTAACTCATTTCAGTTCCATAGAAGAATTTTTATTGATTTAGACATCTTTGGTATTCAAAATATATTTTTCAATCTTGCATAAGCGATTTTTTAAGGAGGTGTTGAATTTATCTTGTTTGTTGAGTTTTTGTAGGCTGCTGTTTCTCTGGTTTTGAACATTTATACTTACCGGCGCACTTAAAGCATCTTGGTTGTTTGCCAAAATATTTTAGTATGTGGCTAAATGACTGACAATGTTTGCATTGTGATATCATCTTAGGCAGTTTTACCGGTTCAATAGAAACAATTGAATTCAAAATAGATTTGGTCTAGTAAATATTCTCTATTTGATCGAACGTTACCAAAAACATGTCGAGGGGGGTTTTAGTTCTCCAGTGTTAAGTAAGAACGACGGTTTAACATCACGTATAAAATGGTACTCAGCTCTGGTTGCCCAGAGCTTCTTTACTTATAGAATTTCTTATCCTAATTCAAGTATGCACCACATGCAGAGTGCATACACATATCTTAATACTAATCTACTGTACATACCGACAGTATGTACACATATCTTAAAGATAAGTGTTCCCAACAGCATACAAAACTATTTCTTATCTATTATTAGTTTAGGATCATTTGCGATCCTTCACATTGCATACATTAAATACTACTCTCTCTAATCAATATACCCGAAATGAACATTTATTACACTGTTGATAGGAATGAGTATTTGTAAATACATATGTATCTACGTTTGAGACTAGATTCGTATGTGCTGGTGATAATGAACATAAATATTTGTAATATGATATCTGTTTCTATACAGATTTACAAAAATATATTATTTACAATTGTAGCCGTTAAGAACTGTTCAGAAATCTGAACACTCAGTGCATTTAATCCTTGCTCATTTAAGTTATTAATAATAGATTTCGGAATATAAGAATTGTGCATTTTTTTATAAGAACTCTAATTGGCCATGTTTGCTTATTCTCAAAACTATATTAAGATATATTCCTACACTAAAGTGCTTTTGATATGCATCTGCAGTCCTCTATGAAGAAAGTATTTACCTTGTGTATACCATTATTAAAAAGTTGAATGGTAAAAATGTTTCTCGCTTCCGATTTTGCAAAAGCATATATTTGCTGATAATTGTGGCATCTTCAGACACCATAATTGGTGGTGGTCGCGCATTATTTTTTGGCGTAAGCGTCTTTAATGTGGCTTCATCTGCTTTTTCGTTTTTTAGCTGGTCTTTTTATACTCTCGCAACAAAGTTGCTAAGGAGAGTATTATAGTTTTGTTCACATAACGGTTGTTTGTAAGTCCTAAAGCTAAAAGAGTCAGATATAGAGTTATATATACCAAAGTGATCAGGGTGACGAGTAGAGTTGAAATCCGGATGTCTGGCTGTCCGTCCGTCCGTCCGTCCGTGCAAGCTGTAACTTGAGTAAAAAGTGAGATATCATGATGAAACTTGGTACACGTATTTCTTGACTCCATAAGAAGGTTAAGTTCGAAGATGGGCTGCCACGCCCACAAAATGGCGGAAACCGAAAACCTATAAAGTGTCATAACTAAGCCATAAATAAAGAAATTAAAGTGAAATTTGGCACAAAGGATCGCATTAAGGAGGAGCATAGTTGGACGTAATTTTTTTGGAAAAGTGGGCGTGGCGCCGCCCCCTACTAAGTTTTTTGTACATATCTCGGAAACTACTATAGCTATGTCAACCAAACTCTATAGAGTCGTTTCCTTCAGGCATTTCCAAATACAGTTCAAAAATGGAAGAAATCGAATAATAACCTCGCCCACCTCCCATACAAAGGTTATGTTGAAAATCACTAAAAGTGCGTTAACCGACTCACAAAAAACGTCAGAAACACTAAATTTTACGAAAGAAATGGCAGAAAGAAACTGCACCCAGGCTTTCTTTAAAAATTGAAAATGGGCGTGGCATCGCCCACTTATGGACCAAAAACCATATCTCGGGAACTACTATACCGATTTCAATGAAATTAGGTATGTAATATTTTCTTAACACCCTGATGACATGTACAAAATATGGGTGAAATCGGTTCACAACCACGCCTTCTTCCAATATAACGCTATTTTGAATTCCATCTGATGCCTTTTCTGTATAATACGAGTATATACATTAGGAACCAATGATGATAGCGGAATAAAACTTTACACAAATACGGTATTTGAAAAATATGTAAATGACTGATAATGAAATCTCGATTATCACTTTATCGTGCGAGAGTATAAAATGTTCGGTGACACCCGAACTTAACCCTTCCTTACTTGTTTTAAATCCATTCAGTTTCTCTAGCTAATTCTGTTGAGTATTCTACCTCATTTTCCGAATTACGAACTTTGGCTTACAACAGCGGACTTAAGCTTCAGATTTTCGGCTTTTAGGGTATTTACTTCTAACGAGAGTTTTGTATATATGTACATATTTGGTTTTTGGTTATTTTTCAATAGTAACATCTTTGTTGTTTTATTTAATTTAACCCCTCCTGGTGGAGGTGCGTTAATAATTGGTATTACTTTTAAAATTTGCTTATAATTATATAGACGATTGCATATAAACAATAAAAAAACAAGTAAGGAAGGGCTAAGTTCGGGTGTCACCGAACATTTTATACTCTCGCATGATAAAGTGATAATAATTTACATATTTTTTTATTTTGCTGTAAAGTTAATTAGATTAGATCAATACACAATGAGTGTTGAATTGTATTTTCATTTCCTAATGTACATATACATATATTATACAGAGAGGGCATTAGATGGAATTCAAAATAGCGTTACATTGGAAGACTGCGTGGTTGTAAACCGATTTCATCCATATTTCGTAATTGTCATCAGGGTGTTAAGAAAATATTATATACCGAATTTCATTGAAATCGGTATAGTAGTTCCTGAGATATGGTTTTTGGTCCATAAGTGGGCGGCGCCACGCCCATTTTCAATTTAAAAAAAAAGCCTGGGTGCAGCTTCTTTCTGCCATTTCTTCCGTAAAATTTAGTGTTTCTGACGTTTTTTGTTAGTCGGTTAACGCACTTTTAGTGATTTTCAACATAACCTTTGTATGGGAGGTGGGCGTGGTTGTTATCCGATTTCTTCCATTTTTGAACTGTATATGGAAATGCCTGAAGGAAACAACTCTATAGAGTTTGGTTGACATAGCTATAGTAGTTTCCGAGATATGTACAAAAAACTTAGTAGGGGGCGAGGCCACACCCACTTTTCCAAAAAAAATACGTCCAAATATGCCCCTCCCTAGTGCAATCCTTTGTGCCAAATTTCACTTTAATATCTTTATTTATGGCTTAGTTATGACACTTTATAGGTTTTCGGTTTCCGCCATTTTGTGGGTGTGGCAGCCCATCTTCGAACTTAACCTTCTTATGGAGCCAAGAAATACGTGTACCAAGTTTCATCATGATATCTCAATTTTTACTCAAGTTACAGCTTGCACGGACAGACGGACGGACGGACAGACAGACATCCGGATTTCAACTCTACTCGTTACCCTGATCATTTTGGTATATATGTATAACCCTATATCTGACTCTTTTAGTTTTAGGACTTACAAACAACCGTTATGTGAACAAAACTATAATACTCTCCTTAGCAACTTTGTTGCGAGAGTATAAGAAACAATTGTTGATTTCAAGTTTCTTCGCAAAACCAGGTTTGCCACATTCTCATTTTATTGGAAAAATTTATTATTAATTAGTACTAGATTACTTTAGAACTGCATACTAGCACAAGTAAATTTATCGCAGGAAAGTTTCTTGGCCGTTTCTTAAGGGGGAACTCTGGTCTAGAAGCATGAATTTCAGGTGATTTTTAAAGTGTCGTAAAAAAAGGCAATTCATATTTTTGCTATCCATTTTTTATTAGTTATTTGTTAATTTTAGAAGAGTACAGAAAAAAATTAAAAACTAAAAAAAGTAAAAAATTTCAAAAATTTTGAGCTGAGGAAGTGGGTGGTCTCTAAAAATGTCCACGTGACCATACCCATGATTTCAACCCTCCTAGTTATCTGAAACAAAAAAAAAAGATTATTAATCTAGAATAATGTCGCAATGGCCGGAACTACGGAAAAGTGGGACACATTTTTTTCACAAAATGGTGACTGCCTGAAAAAAAAAGTTTTTTTGGATCACTTTTTCTGACTATTTCGAATTTTTTAAAAATAATAAAAATAAAAATTTGGGGATGTGGCTTGTTCCAACTATAGACAAGCCTATAAAGAAGACTCCAAGGTCATATTTTTGAAAGTCTAAACTTTCAAGATAGTATGCAAAAAAAAATCGATTTTTTCAAAATCCTAGACAAGAATACCCCCTTAAGCGTTTTTTTTATATGAAGTTTTTACATTTCTTGAGAGCTGGATACTAAGCTTAAGGCGTTAAATGGATTTTGTCAAGGAAAAGGGGGAATAAAGTATAAATAATAATAATATAAATAATTTTTTTTTTCACACAAAAATTAAAAATTTTATTCAAACTTTTTATTATTCCAACGTAACATATTTTACAAAGATTATGCGAAGTTTTCAAAGAAAAATATTCAAAACTCGTCGGAAAAAGGTGTCTTCGTGATGACAGTAAAACCTCTTACAGGGTCATCAAAAGTAAAAAGAAACAAGTAAGGAAGGGCTAAGTTTGGGTGTAACCGAACATTTCATACTCTTCCAATTTGTCAGGATTAAGGACGTGGAAATAGGCACAAATGTGAAGGATATTACAAAAACACGCTCTCTCAATTTTATTAAGATAAATCGCAAATTGGCCGATACAGCTAAGCACTTAATTCAGATATAGAATTGTAATTCGGCACAAATGTTCGCAGTACCATGGAGCAGCTGTATGCTAATGTTTTTGAAAAAATGCGTCTAATAGGTTTAATTTATATAGTATATGTATTTAAAACTATTAGTCGAATTAACTTGAGAATATTCTAGAGATGTTATAGAATTAAATAAGACAATAGAAAAATAATTTCTATAAATAATTCTCTCCGATTTTTAATAATCAATATTTTTGGTAAAAAGTTAGCAATAAGAACTGGGGGATTGAACAGTTGTCCGAATTATACATGTTTTGATCTTAAGGCGGCACACTTTAAAGTTACTATTGTTATGAAATTGCACCCCGAAATATTAATTGATGTTTGATTTGTTTGCAAGAACCTTCTTTTTATTTTAGATATGAGTTCACACCTAGAGATGGGTAGTGCCATCCCCATTACGCAATTTTGTGTTTCTGATTTATTGAGTACAGTACTTTTAGTATTTTTCAACGTAACCGTTGTATAGAGATTGATCGGGTTATAATCCGATTTCACCTATTTTTACACATACAAAGGTGTGCTGAAACGATTTTTTTCTGAGCAAGTATGGTTGGTTTAGATTATTTAACCACGTTTTGAGGGATACATACTTGTATGTAAATTAAATCTGTTTCAAAATGTCTGAAACTGCAGATAGCTCTCCCTAATGCGATTCATTGTGCCAAATAACAGTCTAATATAGTATGATGGAGCTTAGATATGGCACTTTATATGTTTTCGATCAAGTCCAATTTGTGGCGCGACAAAAATACGGTTCCGCCCATCTGCAATATCAACCTTCTTCTGGTTTCATCTCAATACAGATGCATAGACGGACGGACGGAGAGACAGACACACGGATTTCAACACGCCTCGTCGTATTGATAATTTATTATATACTACAGTCGGCGACGAAAGTCTACGTACGATGTCTTGCTGAGTGTAGAAATAATAGGGAAAAGTTACAATTTTATTAGGAAACTAAAAAAATGTATTCCAATACAAATATAACAAAGTGCTCATAAAAAACTAAACAAAAAAACAAATTTACAAAAGTCTGCGCACGGTATGTACGTTATAATGTGCGAAACCTGGTTGAAAAGTATAAAATGGAGAATACATCATTTGGTGAAACATCGAATCTGCAATATTTACCTAAATCAACAGTTTAAACCACTTGAGAAAAAACAAAACTGTTGAAAGCAAACTGCGGACTGGTCGACGGAAACTTTTAAGTGATTAGATTACACTACTCACTAATTCACTGCCGTTGGTCAGATGATAAAACAGATGTTTTTGCCATTCACGAATTCACAGTGCTTAATATTTATTAAAAGAAAATGGATGGTACATACATATAATGGAAATAATGAAGGTATTTTTTATTTGGGAAGTCGATTTTCAGGTGAGTTCACATTCATTAATTCATTTGTTTGTTTACTGTTTAAAGTAATAACTTAATTCGCAGCCGGTTTAGAGGAACTGAAACACAACACGTCTTCTTTCCAGAACATTAATTGCGAATCATATAAATGGTACACAAGAAATCCATGAATATAACTGAAAGAGTTGTTCAGTTTCAAATACAGTTATGACAAAAATATTATGTATATGTAGCTATCTTTAATACAGTAGTGCCAAATATATTACAACATTTACATTTTTTTCTCTCTGTAGTATCTAAATAAGTTGTGATAATGTAGTAGATTTCCAATGCTGAAAACTAGATGGTGCTAAATCAGAGTCGCACAGAAAGTGTTCGCGTAGATTAGACTCAAATCACCTAGGAGAAATCTTGTTAAATTTATAAGATTGATGGGATAAACTACTCAGTAGCTGAAATCTTGTGATCAAGTGTCGTTCTGAACATGGTATTAGCCACGACTTTAAAAGACAACGGATTACATAGAAGAACTCTACACAGGAAACCCCTTATCAGTGAAAAGAACCGAGGGCTTCGTTTGGAATTCGCCCACAAGATAAATACTTTGAATTCAATTTACCAGTTTTATTCACATCCGAATACAAATACAACATTTTTGGAAACATTTGTAAAATATCTAATACATCAATGCGTACCAAAAACCCCATTTATACTGTCAAGCATGGCGGTGACATAGTGTTTGTGGAGAAGGGCAACCGTGGTTAACCTGAACCTTTGTAAGGGTTGGCTTTTCCAGCAGGATAACGTACCGAAGCACCCGGCCCACATTATAAAGGTATAGTTGGTTTACTAAGCTCCACTTCAATGAAATCGCTACCACAGAGCTCTGATTTATATACTAAACATGCATGAATGGATTTATATACAAGAATGTATGTACAAGTATATCGATTATAGGATTATATGTAGCATAATAAATGATAAGGATGCCCGTCCGTGCAAGTTGTAATTTGAGCAAAAATTGAGATATCGTAATAAAACTTAGTATAAATGTATGTTTGTTGCGGATTATTGCCACACCCACAAAACTTGATTAAAGGAAAACCAATAAAAACCATAATTTAGATATAGGACTGTAAAATGGCACAGAGGATAGCAGTAGCAAAGGGGCACCTGTGAGATAAAAATTGACTCCAGATAAAGCTTTTACCGAAGGAAATGAAGGAAATCATTAAGTTTTACTTTTGAGATTTTGTTAGACAGCTTAATAAGAGCCGGGGTAAAAATTATACAATGGGCCCTCTTTTAAGTGAAATCACATATCTCTGGACCTAAGCGACCAACTTCAACCATAACATTATTTTAGCATTCCTATGTCAGGGTGTGAAAATTGGCAAAATCGGACTACAATCAAGCCTACTTTCCAAATAATAATACCAGAATTTTCGAACATCCGGTAAAATTGACTCCATATGATTGGCGATTGTATATGGGGAACCTTGATGAAACCCTGTCATTTTTATTAGACAGTGCCATGCTGGTTATATGTAGTCTAGGTTAAAATATAAAAAAGCGAGTCAATATTACATATTGATATATACTTCTTATATGGCTTATAATGGTTTTCGTTATTCTAGCAAGTTTTATGCCGAATTTATGGGTATTTATATATAAAATTGCTTCAAAATATGTTTTCGAGTATACCTAAGCAATGCCAAAATTAATGCGGCCTGACCCCTTTTTCTCTGCTCCCAATATACCCCATAAAATGTTTTCCGTCTTTCCACCTGTATTTAAACCTTTCACGTTGATCGAAATGTGTAATATTTAAATGAAACTAAATGGATATACTTTTTTTAAATTATGTGGTTTAGTGCTGAATTCGGTTGAGTTAATGTCACACACATCTCATAATTTCTCGGCCGTAGATTATTGCAAGTTGCAAGAGTATAAAATATTCAGTGAATTGCCACAAAGTAACATTTCATTTCATTCCAAATACTGAAACACATAAAACCTAAAAATTTATTTTATGTGCTTTGGGCTTTGTGTCTGAACGTGGGTGAAATATTTCGTTTCGTTATTTATATGGTTAGAATGAAATTGCAAATTTGCTAATATGACGTACATATATAATAAAAATTAGTTATTTGCTTTCTGATGTGTCACTAGGGTTTCACATAATAGGGGCATGCTGTTTTCTTTCACCTTGAATTCAGATAAAAGGTATATCAGTAATTTTGTTATATTTGCACTTTTAAGTATATCTTTATATAAATATGGTATCTAGTTTTGGTCAGAAAGTATTTCACAATTCGTGTTTGTTGCTTGTTGCTAACACATATTTTAAAGGTACGTAGCAATTCGAGATGTAAGAATAAACATTAATTGGACTGCTTGCACTTTTTTTAATGATTTACCCACGAAATATTAGCGTAAGTAAATAAGCATTAAGTTTAGTTTTTTATACCCTGAACGGAGTAGATTAAGTTTCCCACGAAATTTTTAATATCCAGGTATATATGCGAACTAGCCCCTCATATAAACTGACCGATCAAACTCAATACCTTGTTTGGGAAACTTTTTTATTTGAGAAGGTACTTATCTTAACAAAATTTGACAAAGATAGTTGCCCAAGGCAACATTATATTCTCTGCACAATTTGTTCATATCGGACCATTATCACATATACAGAATAAATTAATAATTCTAATTTATGATCAAAGTCTCATTTACTTTTTGTTCTTAGTAATATATGTATGTAGCTGCCATCAAATCTGTTTGATCAAAACCAAGATAAGGGTCCTTCTATATCCTTTTGTGCTACAGAACAATGTATCTGTGAAGTATAATAGTAGCTCCGGTGCAGCTTTAGTTAATGTTTTTACTTGTTTACACTGCTATAAAATATTCTGAATAGATTTAAAAAAATTATATTGTTTCAACAAGTATGTTCACAGTCAAGTGTTTACCAGATTAAGTTCGGTCTGAATAGCTCTATTGTTTTAAGCTGTATTTAACACTTAATTGTTAGTTATCTGATGGGATTCAAACTTTTGCCTTTTGCTTGGCCCAGTAAAAAATATGACTGTAATGTGGAGTCACTGAACTTATCTCGAACCATATCGAACAGCTTCTTTAAAGAACAATTCGATGGTGGAGAAAAAATAGCATTTTAAAATCAATACGCTAACTGCATAGAGTGTAACAGTGTATTTCCTTAAAAAAAAAATAAATAAAGTAATTTTGAAGCAATTCTATCAATGCGAGATAGGTGTCTGTCTGACAGTCCGTCGTGGTGGTATCGTGATGAAACTTGATACACGTGTTCCTTGGTCAAAAAGGAAGGATGAGTTCGCAGATAGCATAATCGGACTACTGCCACGCCCACAAAAGCCATTAATTGAAAACTTACAACTTGTCATAACTACGCCAAAAATTAAGATATAAAACGGTAATTTAGTACAAAAAATCACAATAACAAGGGACACATGCGCTTTTATAAGCTTTTTAAAAAGTGATCGTAACAGTCAATATTTAATATTCCACAGGAAGAAAAACCATTGCAGGAGATATCAAAATTTACCAATAGAAGCTTTTTAACCATACACACCGTTTTGCAGAGTAATTGAAGCACTGAAGTTGGTTTTGGCAGCGATTTTTAATTGATTCTTGCCTTTAAAGTATACCATCTCAGGTCTAAAATTTTTTGAAATCGGATCATAACTATTCAAGCCTCCAAATACCGGAAACAGGGACCCCTGAGCCTATGGCTGACTTTTTACCAAAAATATCGGTAAATGTGTGAGATATATTATTGAAATTTGGAAGGATACTTTTCCTGACAATAGTATGTCTCTGCGTTAAAAATAAGTTGAATCGGATCAATATTTCCCTTATTTCCCATATACCTAATGGAAGGATTTTCGCACTTCCGGTAGACTTTGTACCCAATATGTGAGTTATCTTAATGAAATTGAGTAAGCATGGAGTCATGTGCAGAAGTTCACGCAAGTGAGGAAAGTTCTCTGATCGCCATTCACTTGGGAGTGGCCAGAAACGATTATTTTACAAATGGCTCAAGCAGCTCACGACTTCCGGTCTTGGACCAAGCATCCTCTGGGTAACCTAAGATCATCCGTTTGAAGGCGAAACATCCCCTCCGCAGGGTTTGGGACCCCCCACGTAAAAAACGCACCCAATAAAAAGAAACAAAAAGCTTCAGATGAGTGACCCTCTTTTTGATGCAGATGCCTGGACGATGACAACAACTGATGAGTCGACGTTGCGAGTTTTCGAGAGAGAAATTCTCCGAAAGATTTATGGTCCTTTGCGCGTTAGCCACGGCGAATATCGCATTCGATGGAACGATGAGCTGTGTGAGATATACGAGGTTATGTCGTCCAAATGAACGAAAGCACTCCAGCTCTGTAAGTATTCGAGCTACCACCGCTTACGCCAATAAAGAAGAAGAAGCGTGTTTTTCTCATAACCATATTATATAAATGGTTAAGCGCTGAAGTTGAATGGAGTCGATGTAGAAATTGGTCTTAACTTCGTATGAGTAATATCATCAATTGCGATCTTCTGGTTGACGTTTTGTATGTCAACTCAATGTATTAAATTTAGTTTATTCGATTAAGTTTATGTCAGATACATACATATATCTTATTTGAGGATGATTTTAATAAAATTTCACTGTCGGGAAGTAAAATATAATTATAAAACAACTTGGGTAAAACATTGTACAGCACATTATGTGTTTATTTCCTTAATAAATACACATTTGTAGTAATAAATGGTTGTGCAAAGTTTACTTATGTACACATTACTTATGTACACATAATTGCATTAAGATATATTATTTATCGATCGATATACAGGTACATGATGGTTGTAGAACGATTTATTATTGACTTTCAACCACTGATAAAAAATGTATCAAAGGTTTAGAAAATTTTGTCGAAAATCTTTAATTGGATTTTGATTAGAAGTTGAGCAGAGATGTCTACTTAGATGGGTGATGAAACACCATTACGGGCAAATTTTCAAAGGCATATGTATGTATGCACATGAATATGTATTAAGATTACTGATAACCTTACGCGTAGTAAATTTTTTCTAAATATCTTTATGACGTCGACAAAGTCTTATATTAATGTGAAGATACAGATAGGTGATAACATGCTCTATGATTGCAATAAATCTTTAGGCAGATTTCTAAGACTCTTAATTAGCAGATGTATCTTTCGAAATAATAAGGCATTCATATTCTGTTCGTTAACGCGAGTAGTTGGCCATCTGGATAGAAAGTTGCAAGTTCATAACAAAAATTTGAAGTACAATTTCTGTATACATATATGCAATATTGAGATAAATTTATGAGAACTCTGAATTGTATTTATATAAAAACTACTTGAGATCAAGGAAATTAAAAAAACCACGGGCTTTTAATTCGTACTAATTAACGCGATTTAAACTGCAACGAAATATAGCTATATATGTATGTATATGCATATGTCTAAATTGGTTCCTTGTGTTATTTGTTAAAAGAGTGTTTATTATTCTATATTCAAAATGGATGAAAATGTTGGGTCTACAACACCAGCAAGTGATAACCGAAAAGGTATAACTAAACATATCGCAATTAAATTATTGAATTACTTAACCTTTAATTACTAATTTAAGTACGGGTATGTACAGGAGTTGATGTCCTATATGCAGACGCCCCGTGAAGTGTTAGGTTTTACTCAAAAAAGAATATCCAACGTAAATAAGCTCTTTGTTTTTAATTGAAATCGTGACTGACATTTTAATTTGTCTATTGTTTTGATGTTTTGAATCAAGCAAATAAACATTCAAACTTGAGAAAATTATATTCTAGAACAAAGTTGACGTGGCGTAGACACTGCTGGAAGAGGAAGGAGAGGATGTGGTTAAATATTTAAGCGTTAAAAACGGTTTATCTAGTTTTCCGGCAAAACTACGAATCTTATCGAAGAAAGTTATAAGGAAAAGTTGAAAAAATCTGCAACTACAATGCTAAATTCTATATGCGGACTGAGAGCATATTTATTTACTTAAAATTTTTCTTGAAAATAGAAAACGTCCCCTGTTCCCCATATACCTTATATAAAGATTTTTGAACTTCATGTTGATATGTGGATTATGCTTATGGAACTTAGAGAGTGCCTGTGAGCCCTGGTGCCTAAAGTAGATAAAGAGCTATAACTAAGCTTCAAATTAAGAAACAAAACAATAGTTTGATACAGATGATCGTAGTAGTGTGGGCCATCTTGGGGCTGAAAATTACATTTAATATACATATGTCGACCAAACTCTCTCAGGAGGAATTATGAAAATTGTTCTTATGGTTACTTAATGGGGAAAATCGGACAAAATTATTTAATATTCATATGACTCCATTAGTTTTAGCAGCTGCAAACAACCGTTAGGTGAATAAAACAATTATACTCTGTAGCAGCATGTTGCAAGAGTACAAAATTGTTGCATAATAAAGTCAATCAAAGAGGCTAAATTTAATACTGTGGAGTGTAGTCACTCCATTCCCCAATCATATCAATCAAATAATGTATCTAATATATGTACATATAATATAAATAACATGATGTATTAATGAAAAATATAAAGATAATTGTATCATTTTGTTTATTATTATTAATGTAAAAATATGGAATAGCCGACTTCGAGCAAGCCATGAATTTAACAGGTTTCGGGACATTCAATTTAGTGCTGCTTATAGTTGGTATATTTGCGACTTGCGCCGCCAGCTTTGAAACCACCACAATGTCGTATATACTTCCAATTGCTGAGTGTGATCTTAAAATGACACTTTTTGATAAAGGAATTTTAAATGGAGCTACATATGCCGGAATGATATCGTCGGCTGTTATTTGGGGCTATCTCGCAGACACAATTGGGAGGAGAAAAGTTCTGATTTACGGTTTTTTAATAGACGCCGTTTGCGTACTTTGCAGCTCTTTGTCGCAGAATTTTGAAATGCTTGTTGCATTCAAATTTTTGGGCGGCTTCATGTATGACTATTTTTGACTTTTTGCGAATTGTCTCCAATTAAAAAACATTTTACATTACAGCGTGAATGGTCCTGGTGCAGTACTATTAACATATTTAACTGAAATGCACGGCTCCGCTCATCGACCACGAGTTCTTATGGTTTATGGGATGGTTATGTCTTTGGCAACACTTATAATGCCACTATTGGCTTGGGCGATATTTCCACAAGATTGGGAATTCGTATTGTTTAATTATTTAATAAGTATTATATTTACTGTGAAATCGTATTTAGAATATTTATTTTGACCAATTACCTTTTAGTACATCCGTGGCAAATATTTTTGGCAGTATGCGGTTTACCAAGTATAATCGGTGGATTAGGTCTAATTGCGTTGCCTGAAAGTCCTAAATTTTTAATGTCTCAAGGAAGAAATGCTGAGGCCCTCCTAGCATTTCAAAAGATTTATGCCATTAATAAAAGAACAAGCAGGAATGCTTATCCAGTATATATTATCCTTGATAAAGTCATTATACATTTCATAATTTTATTATATTCTTAGGTCAAAGAGCTGGTTGAGGAAGTTCCGAATCGTACCTCGAATGTTGATGAGCTTATATTTACTGTAGAAAACAAACCAGTTAAGCGGAAATACAAACGTGAGCCCAGAACATTCTCTCAAGCTTTCAAGGAAGGAATGAAGCAGATTAAGCCTATGTTCACAAAGCCTTTATTAGGTCACTCCCTTCACGCGTATGCGATGCAATTCTGTATTTTACTTGGGTATGCTTGGTCGTGTAAGACTGAAATTGCTAACAATCAAAGACTTATCTTTTGCAGTTTAAATACTGTTCGACTGTGGTTGCCTCAACTTTTTGCATCGATCGCTGAATACGAAGCTCTAAATAACGGTGAATCAAGCTCAGCGAATCTATGTGCAATTCTAGAGTATAGTGTTAATAAAACATCAGTGATTAGAGACTTTCAGGACTCCTGTACTAACGTAAAATTTTAATTACTATTTACTAATTTGTTTTAATTTATCAAATAATGTTTAATTTGCAGCTACCAAACGTGTCAATAGATCTATATGTTAATAACATAGTCGTATCGGCGTCTGGTTTAGTAGCATATTGTTTTGCTGGTATAACTGTGCGAGCTATAGGAGCTAAAAATTTACTAAGTACAAACATATGTGATTAAACTATTTGTAAAAGGATATTGTGTATAATCGTTCATACTTTTTAGTTTATGGACTCTTAATATCTGGCTCTCTCGGCATATCGCTCTATTGGTCGGTAAATGGTCTTTCCACACTTATTATATCATCTGTGTTTTTATCAGTGGCGGCGGTATCAACATCATCTCTATTAGGAGTGGTACTTGCTCTTTTTCCAACTTCTTTGAGGCAAGTATCTAAACTTTTGTGTATATATGTATAAGGAAGGTATTATATGGAAAATTTTGGTTATATTGAATATATGTGATACAGATGCCCGCTTTTATTTTATTTTCACTATCACTGTCAAGCATGTAGTTAATAGTGAACCGTTCTTCAAAATTACGTGCTCTTAGCTTTTTAGTTAAAGGCAGGCTTCCGGAAAATAAAATAACTGAATAATCGGTTGTATGGGATCTGGCGGATTCTGGCAAATGATCAATATAATGTGTCCGTTCGAGCTACGTAATAATTACAGCAGTATAGCAATAATGTTGCGTATTTACTGATACTGAAATTTTTATAACCATTAAAAGATAAACTTCGCCTTAAAAAACGTTGGTTCAAAACCGGTTTCGGAGCCATAGTCCACCTTGTCGGTATTTAACTGAATAAAATCATAAATTAGGCATTACATGTGTTCTTCTTTTAAAATTAGTGAAAGTTAAACAAATTAACTTATTAAAAAAATATATTTAAAATACCATACATGAAAAAATCCAAAAATTTGGTGCGACAAAACTAAAGCACGAAATGATTTTATGATTGAAAAATTTATGTCTTTCAATAGTTGATTGCCTATGCCTTATTATACTCTCGCAACAATGTTGCTAACGAGAGTATTATAGTTTTGTTCACATAACGGTTGTTTGTAAGTCCTAAAACTAAAAGAGTCAGATATAGGGTTATATATACCAAAGTGATCAGGGCGACGAGTAGAGTCGAAATCCGGATGTCTGTCTGTCCGTCCGTCTGTCCGTCCGTCCGTGCAAGCTGTAACTTGAGTAAAAATTGAGATATCATGATGAAACTTGGTACACGTATTCCTTGGCTCCATAAGAAGGTTAAGTTCGAAGATGGGCCAAATCGACCCACTGCCACGCCCACAAAATGGCGGAAACCGAAAACCTATAAAGTGTCATAACTAAGCCATAAATAAAGATATTAAAGTGAAATTTGGCACAAAGGATCGCATTAGGGAGGGGCATATTTGGACCCAATTGTTTTGGAAAAGTGGGCGTGGCCCCGCCCCCTACTAAGTTTTTTGTACATATCTCGGAAACTACTATAGCTATGTCAACCAAACTCTACAGAGCCGTTTTTTTAAGGCATTTCCATATACAGTTCAAAAATGGAAGAAATCGGATAATAACCACGCCCACCTCCCATACAAAGGTTATGTTGAAAATCACTAAAAGTGCGTTAACCGACTCATAAAAAACGTCAGAAACACTAAATTTTACGGAAGAAGTGGCAGAAGGAAGCTGCATCCAGGCTTTTTAAAAATTGAAAATGGGCGTGGCGCCGCCCACTTATGGACCAAGAACCATATCTCAAGAACTACTATACCGATTTCAATGAAATTCGGTATATAATGTTTTCTTAACACCCTGATGACATGTACGAAATATGGGTGAAATCGGTTCACAACCACGCCTTCTTCTAATATAAAGCTATTTTGAATTCCATCTGATGCCTTCTCTGTATAATACGAGTATAAACATTAGGAACCAATGATGATAGCGGAATAAAACTTTACAAAAATACGGTATTTGAAAAATATTTAAATGACGAATAATGAAATCTCGATTATCACTTTACCATGCGAGAGTATAAAATGTTCGGTGACACCCGAACTTAGCCCTTCCTTACTTGTTTTTCAATACAGATGCTCATCGGCGAAGCATGAACTCTATTAATTTATTTGATGTGTCACAGGAAATGCTTTTCCATGCTACCTTTAGTTGTATGAATAAAACGTCCTTATTTTTACAATTCTCACGTCTGATTTTTCGATCTACAATTTCTTTATAGGATTGAGATCTGGTGATTGTGCGAGTCACTTCAAAACCTCAATCCTGTTATCAACAAACCACTGTTTTACATAAATAGCAGTGTGTTTCTGGTCGTTGTCATATTGATAACTCCATTTTAAAGCCATTTTTTATGCAGCATATATGTATATACCATAAATGATCATATACATTTGACGGCATATACATATGCGAACTAGTGTCTCAGTTTAGAGATATCGATCACGTTTTCTTGTGCCTAGCAAACTACCTGCATGTGCACAGTGCACAGTACTACCACAGCTCTTAGCGTCATAAAGGCCCAGATAGTTCGTGGCCTTAACCAGAAACTACCTTGTGAGAGAACGATCCTCGTAGCGTTGGACCTGTCAAAAGTCTTTGACACAGTCAGTCAAACAACGCTACTGCAGGACATCGAAAAAACTACGCTCCCTCCAGCACTGGAGAGGTGGACCATGAACTACCTTAGCGGTCGTCAATCATCCGTACTATTTCGAGGAAAAAAGTCAAAACTGAGAAAAATTAAACAAGAGGCAACCACCGTAGGGTGGTGTCCTCTTTCCGCTACTGTTCAACCTTTATATCTCGAAACTCCCACAGCCACCAGAGGGAGTTTTTATCACAACAGCACGTTTCTTGGGCCATGCGTTGGATGACGTCGACGACAACTTAGCTAATCCTTACAATCCTATCGGGGTTTAGGTAACCGCTATAATAACAACAACTATAGATACCATACAAACTGAACGATCGAAATCGAATGCTTGTATGAAAAGCTTTTTAATTTGACGAAATATCTTCAAGAAATTGGCACGGATTATTGTCTAACGCAACGGGGCAATTTCCGAAGAAATTCTCCAGATCGAGTCACTAAGTCATATAGCTGCCATTAAAAAAACTTATCCATCAAAATCCAGTTCTTAAAAGAAATAGTTTGTATTTATGAAGTGCAGTTTCGTTGCAAGCGAAGTTAAATTTGTTTTTTTTTTTTAAGATTTTCTGATAACAATATCTTTCTAGATCACTGGTGGTTGCAATCGCAATGATGTTTGGTCGTCTGGGCGCTTTGGCTGGAAATATGTTGTTTCCTGTTTTTATGGAAATGGGATGTATACAACCTTTTCTAATGATCGGCGGTGTATTGCTTGGTAATACTTATTTTCGATACTTTTCCTGATACAATATATGTAAATTTTATTTCACTCTGGAAATCTAAGTTATTAATTGCTTTTAAAGAAGTTAAATAATTCACTGGTGCCTTGAATTAGCGGGCAAAAAGTAAATATTTAAGATTAAATTCCTGAAATTGAAATAGAGGATGTTCTTCATAAAACATTCAAAATCCAATTAGTTAAACAGTGTACAGAAAAAGTAATTATATTTATACTATATTTCAGCACTTTAAAGAAATTGTATCTCCAGGGTTTTAGATATTTTTTATATTTTCCATATTTTGAAAAAAACATATAAATATTTGGAGATGCATGTTAATATTGAACACATGATGAAAAACAATATTATAATGCTTGTCTCCTATTTGATGTCTTAATTATACCCATATGTCCATATATTCATTCAATATTTTTTACTCATGCAGTTGCTGGTGCTTTATCTTTCATTTTGCCAGACACGAAGGAAATGTCCTTAAAGTGAAATGTAAATAAGATACGGAAATCGGGGTCAAGTACTACAATATATCCACATATGCATGTTAGAATATTAATTATACATAAGTTATATATTCTTGTGAGTAAATCACCATGGAAAACAGTAGTTGAATACAATATTAATTCCAATGAAATCTAGTGTCAACTAGCTTTATTTTCTTAAAATGTAAATATGGAAATCCGTATTGATATATGTATGTATGTATAATTGTGTAATTTACTTAATTTTTTAAAATATTGTTCTCATTTTTAGCATATGGATTAGGTTTTATAGTAGTGTACATACTGACGGTTTGGTTTTTTTTTATAGAAAATAAGTTCAAAAATGTGCAAACATAAGAAAGTTTCAACGTCTATTAGAGATAACTTGGACACAACCGACCGCGATGTACCGCGTGATTTAAAAATGCTTCGGAAGGTTTATGTGGTGTTAGTTATTTTTGATTGAAAGATGTATGAATGGATGCATATTGACGATGTTGGTTAATAAATAAATCTGTTGAATTTCTGATGAGCATGTTAAAGTGTATTTCCTTGAAAATTCTTTAGTATTTTACGCAAAACCCGCTTAACCAACCGCATGCCTTCGGATGATTTGACCGGACAATAGAATCACCGATTCAAATCACACAAGTCATTCTATAATAGCTAGCAGTCAAAGCCTTAGTTGCAAAACTGTTTAATTTGTTGGGTTTGTCGATTTTTACCTTTCCATGTTATAAGCTATGAACATAGCATACAGTAAAATTTCCCATACAAAATTGTGTACAATTTATAATTGCCGCTTTTGAGACAGTTTTTTTAAATACGTAAAATGATCACAGCAAAGAAATTCTCTTGCGCTGGTGCCGTCTGGTTCGGGATGGCTCAACGGATACTAATGGGTTAATTGTTGTTCATTCACTCCTGACTGTTATTGCCTCGCATTTATTAGTTCAAAAGAAATATATGTATGTATGTATGTAGTTGTGAGTTGCAGCTTCTGACTCTAAGTGTACATTTTAAACACTCCATTAACTCTTATATGGGCAGCTCTCTTAACCGGACAAAAACACTGGGACGGTGGGGAATGCACCGTTTATAGTTATTTGGATGAATCAAAAGTTTGGAAAGTAGTATATTCTCAAATCAAGGCGACTGTAACAGCTATGAGAAAATGAGTACAAAGTCAAATATAATAATTATTTTTCAATTTAGGAAAAAGTGAGGAAAGTTCTCTGATCGCCATTCATTTGGGAGTGGCCAGAAACAATTATTTTATATATGGATCAAGCAGCTCACGACTACTGGTCTTTGACCAGGTATCCTCTGGTTGGCTACCGAACATCCGTTTGAGCTAAATGGAGAAGGCGCTGGGTTTGAGACCCGCCATCCAAAAAAGAGCCTGGGATGAGAGACCCCCATGACAACCATGGCAAACGAATAAAGGATTACGATTTGAGGGCATGGAATGTCCGATCCGAAATAAAGGCTGATATCACCGCCGTCCAAGAAATGCAATGAACGGGAAGAGGACTGATACGAGTAGGTCCTTGTGGCATTTACTACATATAAAGGAGCGCAAGTTCGGTGTTTGATTCATGGTGGGCGACGGAGCCGAGTACTGTCATTCACTCCGGTGGATGACCGTCTAGAAACACCACAATCCACATCAAAGTGAGTTTTTAAACATACCGCTGATTTGCGCCCACGCCCCGACGAAAGAGAAGCCAATGTGACCAAAGATGTCTTCTATGAGTGCTTGGAGCGCACCTGTGAAAGCCGCACCGTGCTTGGCGACTTTAACGTCAGGGTGGGCAAAGAAGGTATCTTTGGCACAACAGTCGCACATAGGAGCATTTTCCTTCAAAAACCGGACAAAAATGAAAATTACGAACTTCAGCGATGCTTCTCAAAATTGATTTTTTTTAGTACCTAAGTAACCGTTTTACAATGAACCGATAAAATGAATGACCTTCAGCCCGCTATATTGGCACACAAGTAGTCGGAACCTAGATTTCGGTCAGAACGCATGTGCTTATTCGCGAAACTCTTTATTGTTCTCGAAATTGCAAGTGGTTTTTTGTGTTGTGTGAAGTGAATTCTGGAAAATATTTTTTATGGATTCTGGACAACATGGTATGTATTTAATATTAATGATATAACGATTAATTTAGTTAATGTATTATCTTGTTTTTTCGGGAAAACAATGAATCATTAAAAAAACTAAAATTTTTTTTTTAATTGTTTAGAAATTAGTGTTTTTGTTATAGTGTCGGGCGAGGTCGAGCTTTGAATTATTTTTCTTAGTAAACTGCAGGGTTTCTACTTAACATATAAGCTTAAACATTTTCCCCGTCTTTGCACAAAATGAGTACGGCTCTATTTATTTTTTTTTTAATTAAATACTGAAATCCTTCTAAATTATTATATATGGTGGTGTATGGATAGTATAAGGGGGCTCTATCGGAGCCGGTGTGAAAATTGGCACCGCCCACTTTCTGTTGAAATCCCATATCGCGGGACCGGACTGACCGATTAAGACAAAATTTGGAACGTAACATTCCTTTCATATTCCTATGTTTATCTGTGAAAATGAGCGAAATCGGGCTAAAACCACGTCCACTTCCCATATAACACAATTTAAAATTCCATTTGATTCTTTCAGTTTATAGTACACAAATAAAAAATTAATTAACATAACGGAATAAAATTTTGACTTAATAATTCCCTTAAAGTGAGCCACCTTTTGACCAATAATTGTCCAAATCCAAAACCGTTCAAGCCCCTAGGTACCGAACATGTGGACCTGATACCAATAGTTGACTTTTGACCGAAAATATCGTTCAATGTGTGAGATATGAATTAAACCGAAGTTAACGTTTTTTCTTGTTTACCTTTAAATTTTTATAGCTCAGAGGCATTTTATGGCATCGCTTTGTCTTTAGATATATGTATATTCCTCAGAATTGAACACTCTACAAATGTGCCAATTGTAGCGCGCCAGTCGTTTCTTGTTTTCGCTACGTGGCGCCAATTGGATATTCCAAGCGAAGCGAGGTCCTTCTCCACTTGGTCCTTCCAACAAAGTCGAGGTCTTCCTCTTCTTCTGCTTCCCCCGGCGGGTACTGCTTTCAGAGCTGGAGTGTTTTCGTCCATTCGGGCATCATGACCTAGCCAGCGTATCCGCTGTCTTTTAATTCGCTGAACTATGTCAATGTCATCGTATATCTCGTACAGCTCATCGTTCCATCGAATGCGATATTCGCCGCGGCCAACGCGCTATAAATCTTTCGCAGAACTTTTATCTCGAAAACTCGCAACGTCGACTCATTAGTTGTTGTCATCGTCCAAGCCCTTACAACAAATAGCAGGACGGGAATTATGAGTGACTTATAGAGTTTGGTTTTTGTTCGTCGAGAGAGGACTTTACTTCTCAATTGCCTACTACGAAGTAGCACCTGTTGGTAAGAGTTATCCTGCGTTGGATTTTCAGGCTGACATTGTTGGTGATGTTTACACTGGTTCCAAGATAGACAAAATTATCTACAACTTCGAAGTTATGACAGTCAACAGTGACGTGAGAGCCAAGTAGCGAGTGCGACGACTGTTTTTTTGATGACAGGAGATATTTCGTCTTGCTCTTGTTCACTGCCAGACCCATTATCTGTGCTTCCTTGTTCAGTCTGGAGAAAGCAGAACTAACGGCGCGGGTGTTGAGGCCGATGATATCAATATCAATGTCAAACTTAGATATCTTGATGGTATGCAGGTTTCTTAGTACAAAAAAAATTACGAGTTCGTAGATGGGAGTAATCATACCATTGCCACGCCCACGAATCGCCACTAACCGAAAACCTATAAAGTGCCATAACTAAGCACTAAATTAAGATATAAGGCTGGAATGCTGTTACGCAGGATCGTAGTAACAAAGAGCACTTGTGGGAATTGTTTTTTTAAGTAGGCTTGACCCCGCCCTCTAACACGTTTAATAAACATATCTCCTAAACCACTTAATTTGCTGAATACAAACATTATATGAACTTCTAGCGACATTGTGAAAATAGATGAAATCGGAGGATAACCCCTCTCACTTCCCATATAACGGTACTGTTAAAAACTACTAAAAGCGCGATAAATCAATAACTAAATACGCCAGAGATATTAAATTTTACCATCGTGATGGTGTGGGAGAGCTTTATGGGAGCTGGTGTAAAAATTGAACTATGGGCGTGGCACCGCCCATTTTTTATTGAAATCCCATATTTCGGGACTCGACCAAAAGATTTAAACAAAATTTAGTACGTGGCATTTCTCTTACATACTTATGTTACATTGTGAAAATGGTCGAAATCAGACAACAACAACGCCTACTTCCCATATAGCACAATTTTAAATTCCACTTCATTCGAGATAAAACCTTACACGAATAATGTCTTTAGTGTGTGTCAACTTATGACCAAAAATTATTAAAATCCACTAAAAAGTTCTCAAAACACTGGGTACCGAATAGTTAAACCCCGGTACCTATAGTTGAATTTTGATCGAAAATGTCGTTCAATGTGTGATATATATAACTGAAATTTGGGGATAATGCTTTTCTTATAATGGTGTGTCTGTGTGTCAGAAATGGGTTGAATCGGACCAATAACGATTCTCGAACTTCTGATTGAGTTTATACCGCATATATCGGCCAATATTTGAGTTATCCCAATGAAAATAAGAGAGCGTGTTTAACTTATAACAGAGTATCTTTTGTGCTTAAAATAGATACATTTGAGCGAAAACTTGGCTTTAAATTAAGCATTGACTGTGAAGCGCAAGCGACTACTCAGTCTGCAACAATGCTTAGCTAAGATTTTATTTGGGCATAATTTATGTAAGTATGGACTGTGTAATCGGGCAATACATACATACATTCATACGATCATCGTCGCGGAGTTGACAAAATTTGCTTCAATTAACAATCTTGCGACAATGTCGGCTATATTGTTATGCTTGTACTTTTTACTGAATTTTTTGAATATTTAGTTTAAACTTAATTTTTTTTATCATTGTTGTTGTCACTTACCCGAATGTTTGATTTTTTACAAATGCCGTATTTTATGTACATACATACATACATATAAAGCAAATATATTTCTGTTCGAATGAAAGAAAGGCAAGTTAGAGAATGTTTAGAGACAAATTGTCCAATTGAAATACTTACATAACAAAAATTTGATAGCTATTTGATTTGACACATCAGACCACTCGAGCGAGATATTACCTGCTTGCATATCAAAATCTTTTATTGCAACTTAATATCAAATATTTTCTCTAAGTTCAAATCCTATCAAAGACGCCACCTCACACTACCAAGCAACAAAATGAATGATCACCTGACAAAAAGGAAATTGGATCATCCTTTAGGGTACATTCCGTTTGCAACATCCATCCCGCGCGCAGCATTAAGATTCGATTGCATAAACTAAGTAAGCAAAGGCACAAACATTAATCAAAATTATAACATGTAATATATGTATGTACATATATCAGAGTACCAGTAAAAAAAAAATATGTGCTCTTAAAATTAAAAGAAGGCCGTTTTAAAAACGTGCGCGTAAATATTTAAATATTAAAAGTCCATTTTGGCAACTATCCTGCAATGTACATACATACAACTGCACACTGGGAAAATTTTAATTCATACAGACAGATATTCTTCCTTACAGTAAAAAGCTAAAATCTTAACAATTTTTGGACTCGTTTCCAAGCGGCTCATGACGCCATTGTTGATTCTGACGATTCAGATCTGCTATATAATTTTAAATCATCCGCTTACGATATTTATGAAAACTGCTTAAACCAGTATAAAAAAACAAAAGCAATTGCACCTTCTCCGCATCCGAGAGTAGCGCTGCTACAAATAGACACACAAAAGGCAAGTTCAGGCATCCACCTCGAGGTGCCGGCATGTGACATAGAAATATTTTATGGAGGTTATGAAGAATGGCCGTCCTTCCGGGACATGTTTATAGCTGTTTATATCAACCAGCCGCAACTTTCAAAAGCACAAAAATTGTATCACCTCCGGTACAAAACTAAAGGTCAAGCAGGCATAATAGTAAAACAGTTCGCTATTAACAACGATAATTTGAATTTGGCTTGGGGAGCTCTAAAAGCGAGATACGAAAACGTAAGAATACTGGTCGATAAACAAGTAACGGCACTAATGAACTTGCCAAAAATTAAGAGAGAAACAAGTGTAGAATTCATCAAACTAGAATCCACTGTTTCAAATTGCTTGTCGTTCTGGTAGGTAAATGCATCGCAGCATTACCAGAAAAATCGGGATGGGAGCAATTGCTCTCATCACGAAAGAAGTGCCTAACGTGGCAACAAATGAAATATTTTCTGACTATCCAATATGATTGTTGCACTTAGTTTCACTTGGTATGTGGGGGTATACTTACGTTGAATTATGTATCCCTTTTTTTGGATTTGAATGAAAAGGTTTTCCTTTATGGAAAATTAAATTTTATGTATGTATATATTTTCTTCCATTTGCAAATTTCAATAACTTCAATAAAATCACACACAATGCAAGAATTTTAAAGTTAATGAAACTTCACCCCATAACAAAACTAAAGAAGACTTTCCTAAAGCTACAACTACTCGATCAAATAGTGGCGGGTACGTCGAACGACTATCACTAGAGCCACAATTTTCCAATACCTCACATAAAGGTTAGATTAGATTATATTAAAAGATGAGGAATGCACCGCGACCTTAGGCCTATTGTGCCCTCTCCTAAATCACATAGTGTCACTTAGCCCCAGCGCATTGATGAAGTACAATAGACTACCGGGTGCTAGTGAGGCGATGCGATCCCTATCCGGAAACATGGATCCAAGGGCCTTAATCCTGCGTCTACAGACTGCTGTGCAGCCGATCAGCAGGGGCTCCGGAGTTTCAGGCTCCCTGTCCCAGAACCGGCAGTTAGCGCAAAAGGATAGGCCCATGTTATACAGATGCTTATTCAGCTTACAGTGGCCAGTGTACAATGCGACCAGTAGCCTGAGTTTGTTCCTAGGGAGGTTTATTACAACTTTGAACCTACTCAAGTTGTATCCTCCAATTAGTAACTTGGCATGTCTTATACCATGTGTTTGTTGCCAATGCTCTTTCCTGCCCACTCTTTCTTCCTTGCGGAGTAGCTTCTTTATGGTATGGGGACCTACCCCAGTGAAGGGTTCGGTCTTACCATCTTGGTGGGATTGCCGAGCGAACGAGCTCGTCCGCCAGTTCGTTACCGGCTATACTCCTGTGACCAGGCACCCAGATTAGGTGTACCTGCCTTTCCCTGCACTCCTGCACTAGTAGCGTCCTTGCTGCCGAGGGTGACCTTAAACTTTTTCTTGAAGTTAACTGTTTTGGTAGTGCTGTCCTTCGGGAGGAAGGCTAATGGTATATTGCCTTTTTTATCTTTTCCATCCTCTTGGATGAGATTACCTTGTCTTTGCCACACCCCTCTGCCGTTATTTGCAGAAGTGTGTGCTTGGCTACCTGACCGATAACCAAATGAAGCGGAGTAAGTTCAAGCAGAACCTCCAGTGCTGCCGTTGGACAAGTGCGCATTGCACCCGTCATGCAGACACAGACTAGCCGCTGTAGCTTCGACAGCTTGGTCTTTACCGAAGTCTGCGACGCTATCGAGGCCAAGGCCACCGCCCCGTACGTGATTATTGGTCGCACTATCATGGTGTACAACCACCTAACGATCCTTGGCGTACAGCCTCAGGACTTCCCCGCCAGCCGATTGCATACCAATCAAGCCTTTGTTGCTTTGACCAAGGTCAGGTTTACATGCTGTTTCCACCGCAAAGTGGAGTCTAGCATTAGACCGAGGTATTTGACCCTGTTGGTCATCTCTATCTCTCTGCCCCCCAGTGTGAGATTCCAGAGGCCGGGCAGGGACCTGCGTTTCGTAAACGGGACTAAGGTCGTCTTGGAGGGGTTGATGTTCAATTCAACCTCCCTACACCACCCCTTTGCCCGGTTCAGAATTTTTTGTATTAGGCCACAGAGAGTGTCCTCATATTTACCTTTGGCTATAATTACAATGTCGTCCGCATACCCTTGGCAGCGGATTTCATTGTCCGTTAGCAGTGCTAACAGGTCGTCTACAACCAGACTCCATAGCAGGGGTGATAACACGCCCCCCTGTGGGCAGCCTCTTGTTGTGCCGAGACGAACCCTTTTATCACCTACTGTGGTCTCAGCAACTCTGGTGAGCAGTAAGGCATCTATCCATCTCAGCACCGGTGGTGACACATTTGTTTTCTCCAGTGCCCTGGCTACACTCCTGTGAGACGTGTTGTCAAAGGCACCTTCGATGTCCAAGAACGCGCAAAGCATCACCTCCCCATTCTCCAATGAACTCTCTATCTCAGAGGTTAGCTGGTACAGTACAGTATTGGTAGATCTGCCCGCTCTGTAGGCATGCTGAGCCACATGCAGGGGTGCTCTCTTCAGCGCTTTCATCCTTATTTCATAGTCCACGATCTCCTCCATGGTTTTAAGTAGGACGTTAGGCTGATTGGCCTGAAAGATTTCGCCAATTAGTAGTCTTTCCTTCCTACTTTGGGTATGAAGATCATCTTCGCTGTCCTCCATACATCAAGAATGTACGCCATTGCGAGGCTTTCTCTCAGCTGATGAACCAGGTGAGGCAGTAAAAACTGCTCCCACTGTTGTAACAGCGCTGGAAAAAACTCGTAGGGCTTGTCCCTGCATTGGGGGAGGAACATTGTCATGCTGTGCATTATTGGCAAGTCTTACGCCCTTCTCACGCAGAGGACGGGACCCTTCCAGCCTTCCAACTTTGGAGAGAACTCCCGCAGCCATTTGTCGGACATCTCGTCTTTGCACTCCACTTGCAGCATACCTCCTTTAAATTCCACCACCAGGAAGGTCGCCGCGTATTCATCTCCTCTAAATACCTCCTCCATGAGGAGGTCCTGGAGCACGGTAAGCTCCTCCCCAGGGTAGTTCTGAGGCAGTACAGCCATGCGGATGCTTTTAACAGCATCCTTATATCTGCGCCGCCCCTCCTCCACCCGGTGGGGAGCCGGTGCGGATGGTTGGCCTCCGGCTGCCTTTGTGTTACTGCCCCTCACCCTTTTGGAGCTGGGGGCTCCTGCGGCGTGATTTTGCCGCTCTTCCGCTTCGCGGTTTGAGCATACGTGACCAAGCGCGCTCAGCGGTAATAGACACCTTCGCCAGCCGAGCGCCGCTGCATGAGGGCATGTCGTCGTCATCATCCCTGGCATTCTCCTCAAACAGCGCCCGCTCCTCTGGCGAGAGAGCGTCAAGGAGCTAAACTTCCGCCTAGCTCCTTGACCCTCCTTGCCTGCCGCTGCGCCGAACTCCTTCTCATTCTCCGTGGCCATTGTCCTTTGTTGTTGCTTCGTTGTCGGGTTTTTTGGTGTAGTTGTTGTATTTGTTTGTTTATTTGCGTTCATCTTGTCCGTACGACCCTTGGCTCAACAAGTTGAGCTGTCGGGTCTATTCTTTTAATGGAGAACTAGGGGCTCCGCCACGCCAGAGCCCCTTGACGCGGTAAGGCCACCGTTACTCCCCAATTCGGCCCGGTGTTGGGGAGGATCCGTTAGAATACAGCTGAATTTACCTCCTGGCTGCAAATAATCCAATGGGCACGGGAGTCGCATAACACCCTGGATTAGGAGGTGGTAGCTCTTGGTTGGCACACGCAAGCGGCACCCGACATCCTGCCTGGGCAGTGCCCATCAGCACCACCCACACCGGTTGGGGGATGCCGAGTATGCCTTGTGCCTAAGCCCCTGCACCGCGGCAAGGTGCCTACCATTTGCAGAGGCCACATAAAGGTATAAAAAACAAAGTCAGAATTCAGTCTGACAATATTAAAAACTCAAATATATCCCACCCCACATATGTAGGTTCGTGTTTATTTTATAAAAGGTTTATAAGTTGAATTTAATTTTACAAACTGATTTTATTTTGGTTTTACAAACTGATTTTATTTTAATTTTACAAACTGATTTTATTTTAGCAATTGCCCGACTGAAGAACAACAAAGCGGCAGGGGCCGACGGATTGCCGGCCGAGCTATTCAAACACGGCGGCGAAGAACTGATGAGCATGCATCAGCTTCTTTGCAAAATATGGTCGGACGAAAGCATGCCCAACGATTGGAATTTAAGTGTGATTCGACGCAGTACCCGCCGGGGGAAGCAGAGGAAGAAGAAGACCTCCACTCCGTTGGAAGGACCAAGTGGATAAGGACCTGGCTTCGCTTGGAATATCCAATTGGCGCCACGTAGCGAAAAGAAGAAACGACTGGCGCGCTGTTGTTAACTCGGCTATAATCGCGTAAGCGGTGTCTACGCCAATTAAGAAGAAGAAGAAGATTTTATTTTAATTTTACCAGCTGCTTGCAACTTAAATCGTGCTCGTCCGCGTGTCGACTGACTGTCGTTTCTAAAGTCTTCTTTACTCGTTTCTTCGTCGCCCACTTTTAGTCTGTCCTTTCTTCGTTCCCACACTCGGCCGTCGTGACATTCGTTCGTCCTCGAACGACGTGCACCATTTTTCATGAACTCGGCAACTGTTGTCGTTCGATACGGTCCTTCGTGTTCACCTACTTTTTCGACATCATACCTGACATGATTCAATTTCTTAACAATTTTGTACGGTCCTAAAAACTTTTTCTTAACCTTTAATGCGGGACCATATTGTCTACGCTTTATCGCTATTAACTCATTTTCTTCATACATTTGTTCGGCTTTTCTTGTCGCATTAAAATATTTTCGATTTTCTTCCTGCATTATTTTAATTTTTTTCCTAGCCATCTCTAGCTCTTTGATTACTTTATTTTCAATGTACTCACTAAAGTCTATCTGATTTTCCCTGTTAACAGCTTGATTGGGGACACCTTTGTGCTACGATTTAGATAATGGTTTAAACTTTTTTGCACATTATCAACGTTTTTATACCGTTGATGTGGATTGTTCAAAGAAAGTTTTGTCAACATTGCAATTACTGTTCGGTGGATGCGCTCTACTTGTCCGATTCCTCCCGGCACACCCGTCGCTATAAAGAGCTGTTATCAGTGGCGAACGCAGGAAAAAAATTTGGGGGGGGGTTTTAGATAAAAAGACAATGTTTCATTATTTTATTCACAAATTGAAGTCTAATCTTCTTTTATTTTGGGCCATAACATTTAAAATCTCTTCCTCCGTCACGTCTATATCTCTATGGATATTCAAGAGAGCCATTCCGTTCAGGCGTGCTTCTCCAGTTTTATTTCTTAAATGTGTTTTAAGCCTGCGAAGTGAGGAAAACGAGCGTTCACTTGAAGCGACAGATATAGGGATTGTTGCTCCAATCTTTAAAAAACGATGCACTAAAAAAGTTTTGGATCTCTTTGTTTGATTTAACCAGTTCCTGAAAATATATTCCAAATTTTAGTTAGAAAATATAATCTGAAGAAAAGATTTTTAACCTTTTCCACATTCTGAATTCCGCAAATGAAAAACAAATAATAAGTAAAGTTGTGTATCTAATTCAGACCAGTTTTTTCTGGTTGTTTTTATTAAAAATATAGACATTTTAGTTAAGACACTCAAGTATTTTTTTGCAAATAGCATAGCACCCCAAAACCCCCCCTGCGTTCGCCCCTGGCTGTTGTATTTCATGCTCACCACAATAGTCTTTAAAAGCCTGAGAGGTAAAAGCTACTCCCCTGTCCGTGATGATTCTTCTTGGATTTCCAAAAATAGCAGCTTATTACGTTTCCTATCAATCCCTGCTGATGCACCAGTATCTTTGGTGGAATATAACCAGACAAATTTGGAGAATGCGTCAACAACTGATAAAATGAAGTAATAGGTTATAACGTTTCGCGGTAACCGTCAAAGGTCCTAAATGGTCTAAGTGATAGGTTGTTAATGGTTGATCATCTTTAGGGATTGGGGTAAGAAACACTTCTTTCTTGCCCATTTTCGCATTTGCTACAATGCACTCTACGCAATTGCTTACTATTCAAAAAACTTTCTGGCTTAGTTTCGGAATGTAATAAGATTTCTCTACTAACTCATGTGTTTTACGTGCAGCAAAGTGATTTTGTATATGCACTATCCGTATTATGTCATCTTCCATTGAATAGGGAACAACGACTAGTTCTTTGGAGTGATCTTTGCATAAAATTCCATAAGCGATGTAAAAATCTTCGTAAGAACCCTTTTCTAATATAGCCCTAACTGCTTTCGTCCAATCATCATTCAACTGTGCCTGTAATAGCCGATGTCTTAAAGTATCTTCCATCTGTAAGCAATGCATTCTGCTCAAGGCATCTACATGCCTCATCTGAGTTCCGGATCTGTGTACAATTTGGTAGACAAATTCCTGTAAGAATAATGCCCATCTTGCAACTCTGGGGGGAATGTCTTCTTTTCGCATTGCAAGCGCAAATGCATTACAATCTGTAAATATTGTAAATTTTATTCCTTTCAAATATATTCTCCACTTTTTTAACGCTGTAATGACTGCTAAGACCGCTAGTTCATATGAACTGTACTTTTCTTCTGCCTGACTTGTTTTTATACTCTCGCAACAAAGTTGCTAAGGAGAGTATTATAGTTTTGTTCACATAACGGTTGTTTGTAAGTCCTAAAACTAAAAGAGTCATATATAGGGTTATATATATCAAAGTGATCAGGGTGACGAGTAGAGTTGAAATCCGGATGTCTGTCTGTCCGTCCGTCCGTCCGTCCGTGCAAGCTGTAACTTGAGTAAAAATTGAGATATCATAATGAAACTTGGTACACGTTTTTCTTGGCTCCATAAGAAGGTTAAGTTCGAAGATGGGCAAAATCGGCCAACTGCCACGCCCACAAAATGGCGAAAACCGAAAACCTATAAAGTGTCATAACTAATGAAGATATTAAAGTGAAATTTGGCACAAAGGATCGCATTAGGGAGGGGCATATTTGGAAGTAATTTTTGTGGAAAAGTGGGCGTGGCCCCGCCACCTACTAAGTTTTTTGTACATATCTCGGACACTACTATAGCTATGTCAACCAAACTCTATAGAGTCGTTTCCTTCAGGCATTTCCATATACAGTTCAAAAATGAAAGAAATCGGATAATAACCACGCCCACCTCCCATACAAAGGTTATGTTGAAAATTACTAAAAGTGCGTTAACCGACTAACAGAAGGAAGCTGCACCCAGGCTTTTTTTAAAAATTGAAAATGGGCGGAGCGTCGCCCACTTATGGACCAAAAACCATATCTCAGGAACTACTAAACCGATTTCAATGAAATTCGGTATATAATATTTTCTTAACACCCTGATGACATGTACGAAATATGGGTGAAATCGGTTCACAACCACGCCTTCTTCCAATATAACGCTATTTTGAATTCCATCTGATGCCTTCTCTGTATAACATATATGTACATTAGGAACCAATGATGATAGCGGAATAAAACTTTACACAAATACGGTATTTGAAAAATATGTAAATGACGGATAATGAAATCTCGATTATTACGTTATCATGCGAGAGTATAAAATATTCGGAGACACCCGAACTTAGCCCTTCCTTACTTGTGCTACTTAAGAATTGAACTGGATGAAAATTCTGATCTTCACTACACTTTTGCATAAATATTGCTCCATATTCAAATTTGGATGAATTCGTATGAATTTCGGTTTCACCATGAGGGTTATATAACCGTAGAACTGATGAGGAGGCTAAGGCACTATTTAAATTTTGAAAAGACATTACCTGTTCTGTTCCTATTTGGAAATTGCTGTTCTTTTTTAGCAAATCTAACAAAGGTTTTGCCAGTTATGCGTACCCACTAACAAATCGTCTAAAGTAAGAAGTTAATCCAAGAAATCGTTCGACACTTTTCTTATCATTTGGCATTGGGTAATTCTTAATGGCCTGAATCTTTTCCTCAGATGGTTTAAATGTCCCCGACTCAATGACGTATCCAAGGAAATTAACTTTCCGTTCTAAAAATTGACACTTTTTCCATTTGATATGCACACCGTATCGCGATCCTACTTCTAAAACTCGTCTCAATTTCGTTATTCCTTCATTAACATCTTTGGATGGAATAATGATGTCGTCCATATATATAGCAATCGTTCCGTCCTTTATAAGGACTCTGAAGATATAGTTTATGAACCTACAAAATACAGCTGGTAAGTCACATATACCAAATGGAACGTATTTAAATTCGTAATGCCCATCTGGGATAACGAATGCTGTATATATCATCGAATCTTCAGCTACAGGCACATGGAAAAATCCATCTTCCACGTCTAGTGTTGTAAAAATTTTTGCTTTTTGCAACGTGTCCAAAACGTCATCGATCCGTACCATAGGAAAGTTATCTCGAATAATTTTCCTATTTAACAACCTGTAGTCGCAACACAACCTTTCTGACCCATCTTTTTTATTTACCATAAAAATCGGAGATGCGTAATTCGAAAAACATGGCTGGATAATGTCAGCTTTTAGCCAATTTTCCACTTGCTGGCTTACGAAATTTTTGTCTTCTAAAGACAATCTTCGTGGACATTGGACTACCGGTACTTCGTCACATAAAACAGTCTTCAATTTATATTGACATTTTTCAATACATTGGGGCTTATAACAGTTTATCAATTCCTGAATAACTACGTTGTCACTATATTCCCTTGTTAAATTTCATATCTATTATACCCTCAATGAAATATGATATTAAACTTTCAGTATCGATATTTACTGGCTCTCGTTCAAAGTGAAATTTTTTATGCAAAAAATAAGTAAATAGGTAAATTTATTTTTTTTAAATTACCATGTTATTACAAATGATATAATATAGCTATTTTATGGTTTTATTTGTATAATAACGTCAGGTTTGTTAGAGCTTTGAATAATTTTACATATTAGTGGCATCACACTCTACCTCATCTCTCTCCTTCAACTCTACTGTCGTTGGTAAATATAAGAATATATTGAAGCGACAACTGTCGGCCTGCAGTCATGTAGTCGTGCAGCTGTCAAAATAACAGTGTCCATAAGAACGTGTGCATTTTAATATTTGACAGATGTTGTTTGCGGTCTGTCGCGAGCATTATGTTTAGCCCTTGACTGTCGTTTCCAAAGTCTTCGTTACTCGTTTCTTCGACGCTCTTCTCTTTATTTCTCTTAATTGGCGTAGACACCGCTTACGCGATTATAGCCGAATTAACAACAGCGCGGCAGTCGTTTCTTCTTTTCGCTACGTGGCGCCAATTGGATATTCCAAGCGAAGCCAGGTCCTTCTCCACTTGGTCTTTTCAACGGAGTGTAGGTCTTCCTCTTCCTCTGCTTCCCCCGGCGGGTACTGCGTTGATTACTTTCAGAGCTGGAGTGTTTTCATCCATCCGGACAACATGACCTAGCCAGCGTAGCCGCTGTCTTTTAATTCGCTGAACTATGTCAATGTCGTCGTATATCTTGAACAGCTCATCGTTCCATCGTATGCGATATTCGCTGTGGCCAATGCGCAAAGGACCATAAATCTTTCGCAGAATTTTTCTCTCGAAAACTCGTAACGTCGACTCATCGGTTGCTGTCATCGCCCAAGCCTCTGCACCATATAGCAGGACGGGAATTATGAGCGACTTATAGAGTTTAGCTTTTGTTCGTCGAGGACCTTACTTTTCAATTGCCTACTCAGTCCGAAGTAGCACCTGTTGGCGATTCTTCGACGCTACTCGTTGTCTATTGCGGTCAGTGTTGCATGTTACTATCCGTACGTTCGCCCGCTTCTAGTCTGTCCTTTCTTCGTTCCCACATATATGTTACTTTCCGACTTCGCTCCGACCTCGGACGGCTTTCGCCAATAATGAAAAAAAACACAATCCTGTACGAATCCTTGAGAGGCGGCGCACTACTACTTGTCAAATTACTGCATACGCACTTAAATGTTACATACTTGTGTCACAAAATTTTCCAAAAAGTCGAAAAATTGTCACCTATAATACAATACGAACCTAAAAGAAAATACATATCAATGTATTCTTCGCCCTCGGCAACTCTACCAGCGGTACACCGAAATACATGCAATCGTATATATGGAACATACGCTTAGGGGGCCCAGGGGCCCAAGATGTTTAAATGAGCTAAGCCTCCTCCTACCACACTACTCTATTCGAGAAAACTGGCGCACCCTAGTACAACACACCTGAGAACCTCACCACACTCAGCACGATGTCAGCACCAACGACACCTCACACTAACAAGCAACAAAAAGCATGATCACCAGACAAAAAAGGAATTGGATCATCGTTTAGGGTACATTCCGCTTGCAACACCCATCCCGCGCGAGTTATGGTTTAGGAATAAAAGAGCTTCGGCCTTTTTTCACAACCGTCTTTATTAAAGTGAATCCTAAGACTAACTAACTTTACATTTCTTATTAGTTTACCTACTACTTATCCTAATGCTAACTGTACTAACATTCTTTGTTAGTTCGCTTCTAATATTAGGATTAACCGTTTTATCATTCCATATTGTTTACTTATATATATTTATGATATATATATATTTTATTTATATATATGTATATATATATATTTATGTTTTTAGTTGAGATGGCGTTAGCATACCCCAAATACGCTCACTCTCTTATTCCGCAACTAAGCCTAATGTGGAACCCAATTCTATGTTAGTATGCTATTAAGCATTTACTATATATGTATGTACATACATAAGTATATGATACTACATCGTGTTTAGATCTTTGATTTGAGATTCTCCTTGATCTCATTACAAAATTATATAATAATTTTAATAAATTTTAATTAATTCAGTAGTATAAAATACGTTTTTTTTATAAATATGTAAATTGTAAACATTTTTTATTTGGAGTTGTTTTAAATATGATTTTAATAGCTTAGCGTATCTATGTATAGTGCTTAAACAAAAGAAACGTTGTTTTATATTTTTACAATTTTGTTTTCAGCAATGGTAAGTATATATTTATTAAAATTGAGACGATCGATGGGCATATAGGTTATATAAATATAACCGGAATTAAAAAAAAATTTATATTTAGTTTTTTTTTTATCTTCTTTTAAAAGATATATGTATACTGTGCATTACACTGAAGGGGGATTTTTGTTTTAAAACGGGCTCGTTAGAGGTTCTATTGTCATTGTTGTCATTTGCAAATTTAAAAGGACGTTTAATATTTGAGGTATGTACGTTTTCTAGATTTCTTTTAATAAATTTTGGTTCTTCTTTGTGTCTAACGCTTTTGTAATTTCGAAAGAAACCTTCTCTCCTTTTTTCTAAGTAATTTTCCTTTCTTGTGTTATGTTTAGAAATGATCTTCAATTTTGCTTCTTCTAACCCATTTTTAATTATGCTATGATTAACTTTGTTGTTTTGAACATCTAAAGGAGTAGCTTTTGTTGTGGTATGAAATGAATTGTTATAAAGTTTTACGGCTTTACACTTTTGAATGGTAATTGGAACTTTTTCTTCTAAATTTAGGGTTCTTATACGTTCGGTAAGAGTATTATTTATTCTTTCTACATCTGAATTTCCCGTATGGCTATGTGGTTTAGTGGCATGATTCTATATTTTCTCTATTTAAAAGTTCCCGGATTGGTTTTGAATTAAATTCATTACCGAAAACAAACTTTTTTATATGGCCTTTAATTGACAAAAATTCATTAATTTTATCTATGATCGTTTGACTATTGCTATCGGGTAAATACTCGTAGAAAGAAATGACATGTTTTGAAAATTTATCGATAAATATTATAAATGACTGTTTACTGTTAACATAAGTATCTATATGAACAATTTCATTAACTGTATTTGGTGCAGGGTTCTCATTTACTACTCCGTAGCAGCAAAATTTCTAAAATTATTGCTATGCTGTCGCTACCGCTCTCACTTTGTCGGGAGCCACAGCGTAGCTTTAGCATAACAATGTTAAGTATGTGCTCTACTCTGCTCCGAGTTTTGTTAGGTAAAAAACTATAGCTGGAGCGGGAGCAAAAAATTAAGTTCCGCGCTATGCGCTGGCGTAGCGGTAGCAAAAAATTGGGAGCGGTAGCACAGCAGAGCAAATGAAAATTTTCATGTGCTACAGCTCCCGCATGTGTTTGTTGTTTTTTTTTTCTTTTTGCTATTTTCTGGCATAATATTTGAAATAATTGAATAATTCAAACAAAACAATGTTATGCAAATCATTTTGGCACTTGTTGCGTCAAGTGCCTTTATAAATCTAAAATCAAATATTTTAAGAAATATATTAATAAAGTGAATTAGATAATAATTGAATAAATTATAAAATTTTTTTTATTATGTAAAATATTTACCATTTTTATATTACCAAGAACATTATCTATTCCAAATGTATTACAATACTCAATTACTATGAATTTTCGAAATTAATTGTAACTACATATACTTTCCCCCTTTTTATATACATTAGGGTGTTTTTATTTTTTTGAATTATTAATTTTGTTCGGTCCTTGGAAATACCCCCAAAAAAAAATTCCCTGAAAATTTTAGCCCTACATATTAACATTAAGAACTGGTCCGAGGCATGTAAAAATTTTCCATAGAAAATACACTACAATCTTGGTTTTTTATCTTTAAATTCCTACAGATCTGGGGTATTTTATGGCATCGCTTTGACTTTAGACGCTGTAGCTCTTGTCAGTTATACAAAAAAATGCGAATTTCGTGGAAAAATCAGGTTTAGATACCTCGCCTTTATCTTTTGGAATACACGTGGTTAATATTCATCTACTGATTACCAGTACCAGTTTTAATCCATTGCACTGTGTATTTGCAGTTCTATTCTACCATTCCCAATATTTAGTAATTTTATAATTTTTTAGGAAGAATCAGTTTGAAATTGTACGCATATACATACTTCAATGTATATTGCAAAGAATCGAAAAGATTTCTGTATATCTAAAATTATAATAAACCTTTTTATCAACACTCCAATTATTCCGTTATATCTCTATGTTAGATATCGCGTTTGGTTTGTTATGAATGCATTTGCGTCCTTGACCAATAATCTAGCAAAGTATCCGCAGTGCCTTGACGATGAAAATTCCAATGCCATTTTTTGTTGTGATATTAAATATATCGGACGGGCTCGTCTTAAAATAAAAAACTACCTGGTTAAGAAGCAAAATCAGTATAACCCATATATTAAGCATGTTTGGAAATGAAAATTTTTACTTATTTCTTTCTATTTTTGAATTACTAAAATTTTCAAATGATTCTTACATAAATTTTGAACAAATGCTTATGATTTGAAATATAATTTTTGTATTTATGAGCTGCATTGAAATTTAGTATAAAGAGATAAAATGTATCCTATGTCCTTACCCTGCTTCTAAACTACCTCCCCACCAATTTTAAGCCAAATCGGTTCAGCCGTTCTTGAGTTATAAACGACTTTCTTCTATATACCAACTTGTACCATCCCGCTCCAGCTATAGTTTTTTACCTAACAAAACTCGGAGCAGAGTAGAGCACATACTTTACATTGTTATACTAAGGCTACGCTGTGGCTCCCGACAAAGTGAGAGCGGTAGCAAGAGTAAAATAAAATGCTACGAGAGTAGCGTAGTTTTTCAAACGCTGATTTGGTGTTTCGGTAATTTGAAATTTAGCTTTGATCGGATTTCTATCATATTTTCCACCATTACATATGTCGCAATTATTTATTATTTCATGGATTTTAATTTTTAGTTCTGGATGATATACTTCATGCTTCATTCCCTCGTAAGTTGGAATAATGTTGTTGTTCATTATGTTTTTTTTTATTAAGTTGAAAATATATAGCGATCTTACCTTTTTCAAAATGTTTATTTACAATATTAATGACATTGTGAGAGTTAATATCTCTTATATCGATAAAAATGAGTTTGAAAAATATTTTCTATTTCTTTTTTTTTTTGTTTCGACTAAAATTAATTGCTGTTTGAAACGATTTACGGCTGTATTGAGAATGGTAAAGTGATTATAAAGATTTTCTTCATGAGAATGTCTAGTTTGGACTTCTATTGAAAGCATTGTTTGGTCTAGTTGTTCACCAGCATTTAAATCTTTTATTTGCAACATTTTGTTAAGGGTCATTCCCAAATTTTCGGAATTCATCATGTTTATTTCATCACTATTAATTACCAGCCAACGTTGAAGTCTTGGATTTATATCCTTACCAGAATTTTTCTTCTGTAACCATTTAAGTGGTTGGTGATCTGTTTTTAGATCGAATTCTCTTCCATATATGTAAGTAGGGTCTGTAGTATTTTACTGACCACACTATTGCTAATAGTTCCTTTTCGATGGTTGAGTAGTTTTTCTCGTGAGTATTTATTGTGCGTGAAGCATATGAAATTGGGTGGTCGTCTTGTGTGAGAACTGCGCCAATAGCAAAGTTGCTAGCGTGTATAGTTAATTTAAATCTTTTTGTAAAAATTGGATACCTTAAAATGGGGGGATTTGTAATAATATTTTTTAAATTTTCGAAAGCGGTTATATAACTTGGGTTATTAACGTTAATCTTTGCATCTTTTTTCAGATATGCGACCATAGGATAAGCTATTTTAGAATAGTCTTTTATAAATTTCCTGTAAAAGCCGGTAATGTCTAAGAAAGATTTTATTTGCCTTTGAGAAATTGGTAACTTTAGTTTTTGGATAGCTTCAACTTTATTTGGATTTGGTTTTATTCCTTCAGGAGTTAGTATATGACCTAGAAAGTCTGTTTCTTTCTTTAAAAAACATTTTTCTAAACGTATTTTTAATTTTGCTTGTTTTAGTTTTGTAAAAATTTTCCGCATATTATTTATATGTTCTGACAAAGAAGTACTAAAAATCAAAATGTCGTCTAAGTATACAACGCGTATCTTGTTTATAAAATCTCGAAGTACTGAGTTCATAAGACGTTGGAATGTCGATGGAGCATTTTTAAGACCGAATGGCATTCTTAAGAATTCATAATGTTCTCACGGAGTAGAAAACGCTGTTCTCTTCCTGTCGTTTTCATCTACGAGTATTTGATGAAATCCTTTCACGAGATCGATAGAGGAAAAATATTGTGCTCTTCCTAGTTTATTCATGATACCATCGATATTAGGTATCGGGAATTTATCGCTAATAGTAATTTCATTTAATCTCCTGTAATCGACGACGATACGCCATTTTTTATTTCCGTTTGCATCCGCTTTTTTGGGGACTATCCACAAAGGGCTGTTGTAAGCAGAGTTGCTTTCTCTAATTATATTATGTTCTAACATTTCTTTTATTTGTTTTTGTATTTCTAATTCATGAACTTGTGGATACCTATAAATTTTCGAATAAATGGGTCTATCGTTTGTTGTAATAATTTGATGTTTGATTTCATGCGAAAAAGAAAGTTTATCTCCATCCTTGAAAAATAATTCCTTAAATTCTTGTAATAGATCTTTTATCGATTGGCTTTCTTCGATATTTATGCCCCTATTGCGGTTTTCAACCCAACTGCATTTTAGTCGAAGTTTAAAAATTCGGTATTGCCGACGTCAACTCAATCTGTCGAAAAAATTGCAGTTGAAGTATGATGGAACTTCAACTTTTTTTTGGTATTGCGGTTTTTAACTCTGTACAAGTGGGGTTGACTAGTATATAAATAAACTTCAACTGCTTAATAGCAGTTGAAGTTCAACATTCGTGCAGTGAAATACAAAAAAATATTAAAGAAAAGTGGAGAACGGGTAAAATAACTATTTTAATTAATGTTAAATTAATTTTAATTAATATTTTTTATAAATTTTTTGAAAAAATTAAGTTACAACAAAAAAGCAATTCGAAAAATTGGTGGAGTTAATGGAGAAGTTTCCAGAAGTAGGAAGAAGAAAGCCACAATTTGGAAACAATAAATTCAAAATCAAAGAATTGTGAGAGAGTGTGGCACTGCAGTTAAATTGTTTAGGGCCACCAAGCAGAACTGCCTACGAATGGGGACGAATAAGTTATGGTTATGACATTAAAAATATTAATTAAAAATAAAATTTTTGTATTAGGTGTGGGTTAACTATAAGGCAAATCTAAAGAAAAAACTTCCCAACAACAGGAATAACTACCTTGCGACTGGTGGTGGACCATCGCAAGAGCAGTCGCTGAGCCCAGTGGAAGAGAGCGTGGCCGAGCTTATTAAATTAAGGGAAGCAGTTGCACCAAGTGGGCCAGTATTTGGTGTGGAGAATATACCTCCTACTGTTGCCGATATGCCCCTTGAACGTTTGCCATTGTCCACTCCAGTTGTGCAGGAACGCTCGACTCCTTCCAGGAGAGTTCAGTTAAGGAGGGCGAACAATTGCATGGAGTCGGAAAGGCTGCAACTCCCTTCAACCCAGGCTGAAACGCAATAGCAAATTTAAAAAAAAAATTAGATAGTTGGAGAAAACTGAACATAAATCTTATACTCTCCAAAAAGAAGCTTTAGATTAAAAAAAAAGGAAAATGGAGATATACGAAAGGAAAGCAAACGAGGCGCATGAACTCCATACACTTAAAATTGAGGTGCAGCGCCTCAAAATTGCTAAATAAAATCTTCGCAAAGATTTTAATTTTTTTTTGGTTATTTAACGCACGAAGCAACATTTTTTTATTTTATTTTTAATTATTCTGGAATGAAGTGATATTTTATATTTGTAACTATGTACCATAGTTTAAGTTTACTTTAAAAAATTAAGTGATATTTTTATTTAATGAATTGATTTAAATAACATTTAAATATATGAATGAATAAATAGCACATTAGAAAGAATAAATGAAATTTAATATTTTAATTATTTAGAGGGAAGTCATAATATTATTGCGAATTATTCGAGCCGTATCCTCTTCTTCTCTTTCTATGTCCAAAACATCATTGGTCATTGTAGTATTTGAAGTAGATGGTATTTCTTCCGGAGATTCCACTTGAAAGTGTTGGCAAATATTGTGCAATGCGCAACAAGCATTCACAATTTGCGTAGCCTTTTCAGGAGTGTAATGTAAACCTCGTACAGATAAAAGACATCGAAATCTACTCTTGAGTACACCAATTGTCCGCTCTACAATATTACGGGCCTTTAAGTGTACTGTATCGTAGCGTGCTTGGGGTGAAGAAGCTTCCGCCAAGCGATAGGGCGTCATTAAAAATTTGCGCAGAGGATAGCCAGCGTCGCCTAAGAAATTACATTACTCCACTTATTTAGCAATAAATACGATAAAATCTTACCCAAGATCCAAGTGTTATTCTGTATGTTGTTCTGTACTTTCAAATCGCTAACATTGAAAACAAAAGAGTCATGATTTGCGCCTGCATTCCTAGCATCCACATACCGAATAGACATTTTATAATCACAAAGCTAAAAATTTTAAGAAATTATACCATTTCGTTTCTAATATAATTCAGATTTTATACATACAATCATCACGTTTAAACTGTAGTAGCCCTTTCTGTTAAGATAAAGATGTTGAACTTCTTTTCTTGGTGAAATTATGCGAACATGAGTCCCGTCGATGCAACCAACTACTCCCGGGAAAGCACTTTTTGAATAAAATTAAACTTTTGAAGCGTTTTGCTCCTCCTCAGTCATTTGAATTTCAATTGAATTTGAATTGGGCAAAAATACGTTGTTCAATTATATTTAGAACCTCTTTAATTACGAAAGATATCGTAGGTTGCGCCAACCCAATGTTAAAATCATTTCCACTGCACCGTCAGCAAAGAAACGCAGAGTTGCGCATAATTTTAATATAGGAGGTATGGCCGTTCCTCGCACACCTTTGTGGAAATGTTCCTTCATCTCATTCAGTAAAAAACAAAATTCTTCTTTATTTAATCGAAAATAACTTATGAATCAGCAACAAATATTATTAAAAGCCACTCAATTTTGAAAAAACTATGGCTTACTTTGCATTTGGAAGCTCCAACGGATTTGAGTGATCACGAAGGCTTTTTCGTATATGTAGCACATCAATTTTGCCCCCAATATTTTCGTCAATGTAATATAAATCAAAACTTATATCCATTTTTTATTTATTTTAGTGTTTATTCACTTTTTCGCGAGCGACAACTGAATTCAATTGTTCAAATATGTCGTTTACAAAATTTTAGCTGTTTCACTATCTGTCAAAATTCCCTTTCTTAGGTTGGCAACGCCAATCATACTTCGACTGAACTTAGTTGAAGTTCGCAATACCGAAAAAGAGTTTGGTTGATCTGAAGTTGAATTGCCTTAACTTCAATTCGACCAAGTCGGGTTGAAAACCGCAAGGGGCATTAAATGATTCAAGTTTAAGTTTTTCATATCACTGAATTCGAGTGCGCAAATTTCCGTTTTTTCATAAGGAATTCGTTGATCAAAATTAATTATGTTTCCTAAAACCTATATCAATAAATGTGTTTTCTACATCAATTTTAGCTTTAAAAGGAATAAGAAAATTTTGTCCTATAATACATAGCTTCGTATTTGTTGCTGTTAAAATCTATTACTTTCCATGATAAAGTATCTAAGACGTTTAATTCTTTCGGAAAAGGTGTTACAATTTTATATTTTATTTCGTTAACGCCGTTGATAGTTCCATAGCATAACAGTTTGGAAAGTTTTTCCTTCTGAAAATTTTCGAATAGGGCGTTTGGTTTTATGATGCTAGTTGTTGAACCTGTATCTATTAACCCTCATCGAGACCCTCGGGTCTGGCCAGGCATATTTTGTTTTTAAATGTTATTTAAATATATTTAGAGTGTAGCAAACGACTTTCGCTTCCAGGTGGCTTCCTAGAATTTTATTGTCTATAGAATTCAGAAAAAAAATTCAAGGATATCGTATCGAAAAGGACGAAAAAAGGATATTATAATATTACACCTTAGTGCACCAATGATGCTTGGCTAGACCCCATATATTTTGTATGAAAATATATGAACTTTGGTATGTTTCTATCACTTCGCACGGTTGATTTATCTGTTTTCATGTTCGCTACATGTCCAAATTGGTTTGTATGTTTATCTAGGTCAAATACTTTAGCCGCTAGAACGTTTTAAAGGTTAAGAAAAATGTAATTTTTCTCAAAATGTTACATTTTTTGTGAACGCTATTGCCACGCCTAGCGTGAACAAGGCAGTTAATTTGATTTCAATCAAATCGAGAGGTAAGAAATTCCAAAAATGTTTCTATATTGTACATATATGAGCGTAAATACAACATGTATTTCCATACAAATGTATGTAAACTAGCCTAGGCCTAGCCTAGCACCATTGGTCTCGACTAAGTGTATCAGAAAATTTACTTCTTTTTCTTCACCATTCCCAATTTCCATCAAATTTGAATTATTGGACAAACGACTTGTACTTGGATTGTAATCGACGCTCATATGAGAGCTTTTCTTTTGTCTCGGTAAATTTGGTTGTATTTTATTTGTAGAATTTTTGTACCCGTAATCGTAATTATGCCGATTGTTGGAATCGTTACGATTAAAATTTGTATTTCGTATGTAATTGTTATTGTTCCCGCTTAGTTGTCTATTGTCGTTTGTTGCTTTGGTTTGTCTATTGTCTGAAATTTTATTATTTTCGTAAGATCTATAATTTTTCTTGAAACCTTCGTAATTTGCTTTGTTTTTATCGACATATTTTCGATGTCTATAATCTATCGCTCTTTTGTCCTGCAGAAATTTTAATTTTGAATATTTTACGATTATATCATTTAGTGTTTCCGTTTCGGTTATATGTGCCCTTATAGGCCTATCGATTTTTTCTAACAGTATATCAATAAGGTCCCTATCTACATTTTCAGGTTTGTAAATGCCCGGTTTTAAAGCGTCAAATCTGTATATTTCATTTATGTCTGCCTTACATTTTTCAAAAATTATAAATAATTTATTAAGATTACTTACTTTGACCGTCCTACAAAAATTGAATACCTCTTCGTATGTCTTCCTTCAACGAGATCCTTGTAGAATTTTGGCCTTAATCGCTTCCAGCGATGAGTTGTCCTCCAGTTCTCTCGTTCTTTTTCCAGCGGTGCCCAGTATTTTTTCGTTTGCTCTGATATTGATACAATGTTGAATGAGTTCCTGGTCTGTGCCGCAAAGAGAAATGTTGGTTTCGACCGCTTTAATAATTGCTTTTGGATTGTGACGGTCGTCTAGTGGCTTCATTCTCCGGAATTGGTCCATGATGTCCCTTGGTGACATACATATGAAATCAGTAGAATTGTGGTTGTTGGTTCATTTGTAGTTGTAGTAGATGTTGAGCATGTTGTTGTTGCATTTCTTGTTGTTGGGTTTATAGCAAATTCTTCTTGCCTTGCGATAACCCTTTCCAGCTAGGCAATGGTTTGGTTTAGATTCTCCATTGTAGTAGTAGTTGCAACTAAGTCGTTTTAATTGTGGTTTGAAGATGTGGTCCGCGGAGTATTTCTTTTTGGACCAGTTGCGTAAAAGTATTCTCCTTTTATTTAGAAAACTTTTAAACTTTAATTTTTTTCCTGTTTTCAATATTTTCACTATAACCAGTATTACTGTGTTTTGTTTTATTTTGATGGTTATATTCGATTGTCCGTAACTGTATATATTTTTATGTTCTAGAAATGTTTTTTTTCTTTTTTTTAATAGTTATTAAATTGTTTAATTTTAACAAAAATATTTTAACTCATTTTCTTATTATTTTTTTCGTTTCATTTCATTTGTTTTATTTATTTATATATATATATTTTTTTTTTTGACACATGAATAATATTTCAATTCTTTTTCTTAATATTTTCCGCTTTTGTTTTATTTGTTTTTTTTTTTTTCAATATATATGTATATGTATATACTTATATGTATTTTTAGACACATGTGAAAAGAACGTTTTTTTTCGATAAAAAAAAATGATGAAGAGTAAGATAGGTAGCACTATTTACTACTTTATGTTGAAAGTTGGCTTTAATTTTGTTACCATGTGATTTTTTTTTAAACTGTGAATGGGTTTTGTTGGTTCCGCAAAAATATTTGTGTTTAACTTTTTTTTTGTTTGTGGCTTTTCACAAAACGGTTTTAAAAATGTAGTTGCTTTTTTCGAAACTGTGCTTTATATAATATATACATTAGGGTGTGCCATTTTGAGACAACCTTTTTTTTCAACTGAAAAACAGGCTCAAAACTTTCGAAATGTGTAAAAAAAAGTCACTCAAAAGATGAGCTTTTAATATTAATATTAAGAGGTGCCTCTTTTAAATTTTCTGTTTTCCATATAAATTACATGGAAAAATAATAATTTTTTTGTGGTGGTTATTGTACGGAGGTTATTATAAGTGCACGCGATGGCTGCCAGTAGGGATGGTAAACTCGATTCCGATTATACTGGAAAATCGAGTTTTCTCGTAAAATAATCGATTAGAAATTTAAATAAATACAGCAGTACACTTTCACTGGTTTTCTTCATTTGAACAATTTCCACACATGCTACTCTATTTATTGTGGATGTGCCTAAAACTAATTATATATGTATGTACATATTTTCTCGCAACAATATTCTAAACATTCCACTGAAATTTTTCCTGCAAAGACGAATGAATTAATATTATTTTGGGAATTTCAAAAAGTGTTTACTTTTCTGTTTACAATTTGTATGCATTTCTATGCTTGTTCTTCTCAACGCAAAACTGTTATGTCACGAAATTGTTGAACAATGTATTTGTTTTTGTAAGAATTGTCAAGAGCTAAACCGAAAAAAACTAACTGTAAACTAGTGTCGTAATCTTATATTCTATCATATTGTATATATATATATATATATATATATACCGCAATTTCCGTTGTTACTGTTGCAAGCTGTAAATTTTATATTTGTCGATACTGTACTCTTGTTTTTGTGATACGTGACTTTTTAGCACGACTTGCAACTTTTTGTAAAAATTTTCTTTTTTTAGCACTTATTTCGCTTCTCTTTTTCTTCAAGATTTTAATGCTTTTTGTTTAACGCTTTATTTTCACTTTACATTTTTCATGTGATTTTTTATAAATTTGGGTTTGATTTTCAGCAAAAAATTTTCTGATTTTTTTTCACTGTAGCTTTCGTTTTCTTTTTTTTTTTGGAAATTTGAGTTCGATTTTCACTAAAAAAATGTTATGTTTTTTTTGATTTTTCACTGTAGTTTTCGTTTTTTTTAGATTTTTGTACTATTTTCGCGATCAATTTTTTTTGTAAAATGTATATTTAAGTAATTATTTTAAACTTTTTGCACTTTTGTTTGTTCTATATATTTCACTAATTTCACTGATTTATGCATCGTTTACTTTTTTGTAATATTAATGATTATTTTGATTCTTTTTTTCTTTTCGACATAAAACTTTCGCTTATTTTTTCAATTAAACTTTTTAAATATTTTCGGCAATACGATTCGATTTCTTTGATCTTTTGATCAAAGTTTACCCGACTGCGCCAGTTATGGTTTAGGAATAAAAGAGCTTCGGCCTTTTTTCACAACAGTCTTTATTAAAGTGAATCTTAAGACTAACTAACTTTACATTTTTTATTAGTTTACCTACTACTTATCCTAATGCTAACTGTACTAACATTCTTTGTTAGTTCGCTTCTAATGTTAGGATTAACCGTTTTATCATTCCATATTGTTTACTTATATATATTTATGTATATATACATATATTATATATATATATGTATATATGTATATATATTTATGTTTTTAGTTGAGTTGGCATTAGCATACCCGAAATACGCTCACTCTCTTATTCCGCAACTAATAGCGGGATTCTGTAACCAGTCTCTAGTCTCTGTTTGAGACATTTTGAGGTAAAGTCTCAATTTGTGACTAGTTACTATTCGCTAAACAGTCTCTAGCATTAGTCTCAAAATATTGCCTCAAATTTGAGACCTGATAGTTAGCAAGTCACAAAACTAAAAACAACTCTTGTCTGCCATCTTGAATATACTGAATAGGGATCATCATAGATATTAATCGATTGTCGTTTTTTTTTATATTTTGTAAGCAACTCAAACACGAAAGGGTTAAAAATAAATCAATTTTACATAAATTTCGGAAATATTATGAAGCAAAGTCAACATTTATTTTTATTTTTACTGATAATAATGTTTTTCGACTATGTTATAGAAAATTTAATATTTGTTATCGACATATTTATTTTCATTTAAGTGTAAAAACATCTCTGAATAATGAAATGTAATAGATTTTGTGACTGTCACTTACAGCATAGCAAAATCGTCTCAAGTCTCAAAAATTGTCTCTAACTTAAAATCTCAAATTTAGAGACTTGAGACTGTATCACAGTGAAGAATCGCACGGTAAGCCTAATGTGGAACCCAATTCTATGTTAATATCCTATTAAGCATTTACTATATATGCACATACATAAGTATATGTTATTACATAGTGTTTAGAGTATAGACGCGCCGCGTCAACACCATTTTTCGTTTTTATACATTCGGTTTTGCGCGCCACCCAATTCTTCAACCATCCCGAACGTCAATCTACTTCAACCAAGCGATCTTACAACAAAAATATGATATTTTATGTAAACTTTTGTTAATATAAGTATAATAAGAGAATAAGAAAGCATACACCCAACTCTTTTTTTACACGGTTTCTTTTTACACGGATTTGAAGTTACACGGTTGAAAAAAAAAATTTAATCTAGTACGTCTTCAAAATCACTGTTTTGTAATTATGTTTGTTTTTACCACACTTGGCACCATTGCTGAAAAGAACATACATATGTATGTATGTGAAATATGTGAAAATATTTGATAACCTACAAATTCTGTTCGCATGATATTTACATTGATGAAATGGATATCTCCAGTGATGAAACCGACTTTAGTTCAGTTCATCGTAAACAATTGCGCTCTTTATCAATTAGCGACGAATAATTATATAGCTATATAAATATTTTTTCTTTATTTCTATTCTAATTTTTGTTTTTTGCTTGCTCTACCAATTTTTCACCTGTATGAAGTTTTAAGTTTAATGCTCAATAGAATGCCATATGAGCATACAATTTGTATATATATCTGAAATTTTATAGTTTTCAACTTTTTTACATGGTTTTTCGAAGTACATATCGTCACCTGAAATGCAAAATAACGTATCATCAAAAAATTCGAAATTGAATGTCATATTGATTACGCTTCACTACTTCAAATTACATACATAATATTACGTATGTTCAACATTTTCAGGTTCTGCGGTCAGATATAAACCAGTTTTAACCAATATTAAAATTTTGTTTCACTCATGTTCCATTTTATTTCGTGTTTCATTCATGCCACTGTAAATTTCCGAAAATGTTGTTACGTTATTTTGCACTTCAGGTGACGATATATATATTCTTTATTTCTATTACAGAAATACAAAGCAATTACATTGCTGCTTTATATCTGCGACTAAGTACTAAATACACCGTCCCACAGTTCAGATACCAAAAAAAAAATAATAATAATAATAACCGAAGAACTGTAATTGGTTGATACGGTATAATAATAAAGAATGGGCTAGAATTCTGAACGAGTATGATTTTTCAAAAATAATAATGTCGATTAAAAGCAGACTACAAGCCGTTATTGATACTAAAGGTCAACATACAAAATATTAAAATTATTTATATTAATTTTACATAGATTTTTCTTCACCAAAAGTATTATGTAAAAACTTTTTCTTGACACTGAAGTTATTTTCTTTTTTATTCCTCTATGAAGTGGTTTTTCCAAAATTATTAGATTTATCATATGTACTTATGTAGGAGGGAAAAATAATTTACGTGTGATCTAAAATTGGGAAGAAGGGTAAAGACTTTTGAATTTTAAGTGTTTAAATGGTTTATCTCGACTTCCGACAAAACTACGAGTCCATTTTTCTCCGATAATATACGTTTTTGTTCTATGCTGTACGCTGATTGCGAGTATTGCATTGATTTGCACACAAAATATTACATACTTAGGTAAGTATGTAGGAATGTACTTTCGATAAGAAACGGCACTAGTTTGCTGAGAAAACAGAAAATATAGTTCAATTATGATGAGGAAGATGAGTCAATTTGCGATGCTAGCAAAATTTCTATTTTGCCATTCTGGATACTGCATTGTCATCAATGAAAAATACTAAAACTTTTGAATTTTTTTAATATTATCCGCCGCAAAGTTTTTCATACAAATCCATTTTTGAACATTGTAAAAACTCCTTAATTCATGATGTGAATAATAACTGATTCACGTTGGATTGACGGATATACCTAGGTGCAACAGATTTATGTATGCAACGAAGTACAAGCTATTGGCAGCAAATTTGCGTATAAAACTACACATCTGGAGGTTTTGAATTGTATTTGTTCAAACGAATTAACGAATTTCTTTACGGGAATTCAGGTGTTGCGAAAACTTCTTGTCCAAAATTTACCTGCTTTCTAATGTTTCAAGAAAGATTGACAGGCTTTTGTTATAAATTGAAAATGAAGTGGTTTAAATTATTAACAATAAGACAGTTGTGTCCGATTTTTCTAAATTAAAATATATTGAAATATTTAACTTTGTATATTAAACTACTAATTATGGCCCCTATTACGGTTTTCAACACAACTGCATTTATGTCTGTATGTAGGTAGAAGTTTTGAAATTAGGTATTATCGATATCAACTCAACCCGTCAAGAAAAATTTCGGTTGAAGTGTTGTCAATCTTCAACTTTTTTGAGGTATTACGGTTTTCGAATCTGTGTCAGTCAAAAATGTCAACATTTGCGAAGTAGTATTAGTTGAACATTTCGGCGTTTATTTAGAAAAATATATTAATAGAAAACGGAAAATAGAAATTTATAATTTTAAACTATTTTAATCAATTATTTTGTATAACTAAATGGAAGGGTTAGAAATTTGTTGAGCCTTTGAAAAAAAATTCCGAAGCTGGACGAGGAAAGCTACAATTTGGAAACAACAAATATGACAGTAAGGGACTGAGGGAAGGGTTTCGAACATAAATAGTCAAAGAAATATACTTTTCAAGTAAAATAAAATTGTTTTCTCGTCTTCAGTTATTTGTTTTTCACCCACTACACACAAAAGCTGTGTTCATAATATTTAAAATTGTCTTAATTACCAAAGATATGGGAGCATACGCCAAAATTCTAATTATAAAAAAAACAAATTGCCTCCTTTTTTAAACGAAAATAACGTATGAATCTGCAACGTTAGCTTACTTGATGTTAGGGAGTTCAATTAGATTTTACTTATCCCGAGGCCTTTTTTATACTCTCGCAACAATGTTGCTAACGAGAGTATTATAGTTTTGTTCACATAACGGTTGTTTGTAAGTCCTAAAACTAAAAGAGTCAGATATAGGGTTATATATACCAAAGTGATCAGGGCGACGAGTAGAGTCGAAATCCGGATGTCTGTCTGTCCGTCCGTCTGTCCGTCCGTCCGTGCAAGCTGTAACTTGAGTAAAAATTGAGATATCATGATGAAACTTGGTACACGTATTCCTTGGCTCCATAAGAAGGTTAAGTTCGAAGATGGGCAAAATCGGCCCACTGCCATGCCCACAAAATGGCGGAAACCGAAAACCTATAAAGTGTCATAACTAAGCCATAATTAAAGATATTAAAGTGAAATTTGGCACAAAGGATCGCATTAGGGAGGGGCATATTTGGACGCAATTGTTTTGGAAAAGTGGGCGTGGCCCCGCCCCCTACTAAGTTTTTTGTACATATCTCGGAAACTACTATAGCTATGTCAACCAAAGTCTACAGAGTCGTTTCCTTCAGGCATTTCCATGTACAGTTCAAAAATGGAAGAAATCGGATAATAACCACGCCCACCTCCCATACAAAGGTTATGTTCAAAATCACTAAAAGTGCGTTAACCGACTCATAAAAAACGTCAGAAACACTAAATTTTACGGAAGAAGTGGCAGAAGGAAGCTGCACCCAGGCTTTTTTTAAAAATTGAAAATGGGCGTGGCGCCGCCCACTTATGGACCAAAAACCATATCTCAGGAGCTACTAGACCGATTTCAATGAAATTCGGTATATAATATTTTCTTAACACCCTGATGACATGTACGAAATATGGGTGAAATCGGTTCACAACCACGCCTTCTTCCAATATAACGCTATTTTGAATTCCATCTGATGCCTTCTCTGTATAATACGAGTATAAACATTAGGAACCAATGATGATAGCGGAATAAAACTTTACAAAAATACGGTATTTGAAAAATATGTAAATGACGTATTATGAAATCTCGATTATCACTTTACCATGCGAGAGTATAAAATGTTCGGTGACACCCGAACTTAGCCCTTCCTTACTTGTTTTACTTTTGATTTAAAAATTTTCAGCTGTTTAATTATCTGTCAAATCTTCATTTTTAAGGTAGCACCAATGAAATTTTGACTGAAAATAGAAGAAGTTCGTAATACCAAAAAACTAGTTGGGTTGATCTAAAATTGAATTGTTGTAAAACCGTAATAAGGGTATGTGTTAAACTTTTGTTTTTTCAAAAAATTACCCTAACAATTTTCAAATACTATAAGTTTTGTTATTAAAGGGCTATACCAGTGTGACGCATGAAAAATTAGGCGATTTTCGTGAATTTTTTTAAAAGAAAGTACTAGATTGAATGTTTCGACGTTCTATGGACGTAATAAAGTATATTTTTAGCTATATAAAAAAAAAAATTTTACAAAAATATTGAAAAATAACGGAGTAATGTGCTGTCTGCGGAAGTGCCAAAAAAAAAGTGCCTCAACTGCTGGCATGATTCCGGTCGATTGAGTAGCTGAAACAAAAAAATTCAAAATGTTTATTAAACTTAAATATATTTTCTATACAATGGACTACGATCTTTGAAAAATATCAAAAATTAAGAAAATGGCGCCATTTTGAAAAAAAAATCGTTTTTTTACGAAAAAAATTGTCGTTTTTTTAATGCCAAATTGACAATTTTCAGCAAATCAAAAAGATCGTAGTCTATTGTATAGCAAATGTATTCAACTATATCCAGTTTTAATTTGAAGTCGATCGGTTAATTTCTCGTTGAGTTATAATGTCAGCAAATTTGAAAAATGTCGTTTCGAGAAAAACGCGTTTAAAGTTTCACTTATATATGTTTGCACCTCTGAGCGGTCGCTATTTAGAACGCTGCCATTCAAAAACTATTTAAAATACGACCTCGCGAATTTCACAGGATATTTTTGAATATATAAGCTATTGAGAAAAGCAAAAAAAAAAAAATTTTTTTTTGAAAGTGTCACACTGGTATAGCCCCTTAAAGCAAAACAGGCTTAGAAGGGCGCAGAATTTCGCATTTGTTTAAGGCGGTAAATTGTCTCGATTTTAAAATGGTAATATCTTGTCATGAGCACATTGTTGTTCGTGTCCGTTTTCGATGGACTGGATCTCTAACACTTCAGTACAACGTTCAGGTGTCATTAGAGGCATTTGGCATTCTCTACTTCTTTAGCGGTTGAACTACGGCATTGATCTAGCTGTGGGCAGTGGCGCGACAATTGTTGATAACGCATACAAGTCAACTCACGATGACTAAGGCAAATTTAGATTGTGACTCTTCACGCGATTAACGCGCCGCTGGTCAAAAATTGATGTAACCATACGAGTAGCTTTTTCGGCTACGTTGAGCTTAGTGAGCAGCCATCTCAAATTAAAAACGTTTGTTGTGGTCAATATCTCTTCTATTCTATGCTATAAAAAGGCTTATAATGCTTGGGATTTATCTTTTAATAGGAAATTTAGGAACCCTGTGTATTTCCAATGTAAACCCTAAACAATCTGATGATGACTGCCAAAACAAACCAAGCACCTCTCTCCAACGAAACCTTCTTTATTATCGATTGGACGTGGGGCATTAGTACGATTTTTGCGATTAACTGCGCATAGTAACTTATTGGAACAACTCCACAACCACATCTTCACGAAAATTAATTGTGGACTCTTCCGGATATATGAATTAGGAATGACGAAGTGTGGCAAATACTAAGTCGTAGGTGTATATTCAGCGGCTTTTACTGGCGACAGTTTTTTCTGACGTGGGAGTGCAGGATGTACTTCTATTGGTAGGAGAAAATTGCATCGCAAATCATCCTTTCCTCTACCCTGACCAGTGTTTCAACGCCATGAGATAGCTGTCAGTAACCTTACTTTGTCAGACCTCCATATGATCGTAGCTTAGTTGATGTTGGATTCAATTCCAACCATACCAACTCCGTATTGGCAATAAATGTTTCGCTGCTTTTCCTTCATGGTTGTCGATAGTAATCCCAAATGGCAATGATCAAGACCAATCAATAGCTTATGCCTGAGCCTAAAGTTGTACTAGAAATTCTTATATGTTTAAAGTTTCGATCCAAATCGTCCTGGCTTAAACTGTGTAGAGGAAGTTCGACACAGTGTTGATATTGCGAAATTTGTGTTGTTTCTGCATCCGGCGCCACTGATGAGTAAAGCTGCCACAAACGTTGATTGCCTCGCAGCATACTCTCCAAATTAGTGAACATTCAAATGTAGCTCACATCCATGCATTCCAAAATCTCGAACAAGAGCACGGTCTATCAATGTGATGTATGAACCTTCGTCCAGGAGTGCGTAAGTGTCGACACGCCTTTGGTTTCCGCATAGGGTGACCGGCAAATGAGTAACTAGTTAGAGTTTGAAAAATCTAATTCACCGCCATACCTTTGTTGAAATGGTTTGACTTTCGACATTGCAAATGGGTATGATTTTCTTTAATTGGGCTTTGGATCAACTGTCAATTAAAATTTTAACAATTCAATTATATTAACGACATTGTTCGGTTGCGCGCATAACCCTTCAAGCTCTTTAATAAGCGTTGGTTGTTTTCGTATTGGCCGTACTCATAAATCGCGCTTGATTCGATGAAAACCGTATAAAATATTGGCCAATCTTCCGGCTGTCCACAAAAGTTTGGCGAAACCTGCAATTTCCTTGGCAAACTCAATGACTGCGGCTGTAGAACTTATATTGGCGAATGTAGGCATTGTCGTTGCGTAGATTGAGGGTGCATCAATCTCTAAATCGCTTGAAATGTACACGTGGCTTGTAGCAGCTGTACCTATTCCAAACGGAGTGTCTGTGACAACGTTACTGTACAATTGCTGTTTTGTTATTTGAACTGTTCCCAATTGTACAAGTAACTTCGGCGGCAACACTGTTGTTAGATACATCCAATTTAGACGCTTAATACGTGATTGGTGCTCTGTATTTGCCAAATGGGACAAAGCTGCTTTCTAACATGGCGAAGGAATGATTCATTTTTTGCTTGCGATGGCGCCTGAGTATACTCATGGCGAATACTTTTCCCTGCCCCCATAAATATTTGTCTTTATAGCATTTATCCTCAGAGGCAATCTTTTTCTGGTACCAAATATTGTGGTGATTTCATATCCATTAGCTAAATGTGAATAAACTAAAAAAAAATCACAAATCCTCATAGGTTGATTGACTAGGAATTACGTACAGAAAATCTTCCATTCGATATAAATTCGACGTAGTTCTTATGGTGAAAGGAGAGTATAGTAGAACTGAACACTATAGGGCTAAACGAATTTGAGGGAGTGAAGAAAATATCGTTTTTAATGGATTTTATTTTTCAAACGAAAATAAAAACTTTTCACAACATTGGTGCAAATTATTTGAATGTTTCGCTGCTTGCTTCTGGTACAAAAAATGAAATTATACAGGCACCTAATTTAATGAGTTTCAATGAATTATTTAAACGACTTTTTAATGAAATAAACATATAGTAACTTACAAAATACTGCGCCACCAATCATTACAAACGGCGGTATGCAACCCATGGTCATAAATATTGGGAACAAAACATTCCCCAGCAGAGAGCCCAGTCGTCCAGAAGTAAGTACAAGTACAACAACCATTGCTCTGGAATTTTTAAAAATAACATATGTAGTTATGTATGTTGAATATACTATATAGAAACTAAAATTTATAAAATTTATGTTAAATTACTGGAAAATATTAATCAACTGTCTTACAAAAACTTTAGGAAATAAAATAAAGTGAAAGTTTATTTAATGGTATTTCTAGTGTTTATTTTAATTCATTTTTAATTAATTTTATTTTGAAGTGCAAAATATTATTTTAAATTCAATATCCAATATTTTATTTTATCATTTAAATTTTTTTGTACAAAATAATAATTGTTTTGAGTATATACTTTCAAGTATATTACTAGTGGACTAGAGTTACGATCGATTATAAAAAAAAGAATTTACTTTCTTACCTCATTACAGTTGGAAACAAATTGACTGAGACGCTTATAACGGTGGTACCAGCTATGCTACTGGCTGTTACGAAAATTGCCGATATGGCTAGGGTAGAATATTCAGATAAGGACCAATAAAATGATACAGCAAAAATAAAGGATGTCAACAGCGCTGCATCTGCAGTTAAATTAATAATACATGTATGTTTGTTTATAGAAATTAATTACTGTACTGTTATGTATAAGGGCGGCCCAAAAAATAACCAACGTGCGGGAGACATCTGAGATAGTAAGCAAAGCGAATGGGTAATATTCGGCAAGAAATATTGGGTAGGAGAAATTGTCAGCGACAATGTGGGGCGTTTGCTTACTTAGAGCACTTTGAGACTACCTTACAACAGTGTTTGTCGAAATTCATATGCAATCAGAAGAAGTTTCTGGATCGGTCGCGACCGTGGATGAAACATGAATCCTCTGACTCGACGGCAAATTGCAGAAACAAATTTGTTTTTCACCGTGACAACGAACGCATTCACATTTCTGCCATACCACTATCATTTTGGTTAAATTAGACAGCAAACTTGTTACTTTTGGCAATTTGTGACTTAGTCTTTATTTCATATTTCATCAAATTCACTTTCCAGTAGAAATTTTAGTCGAATGAGGAAGTTATTGCTGACATTGAGGCGTACTTTTCATACCTCCAAGTAATATATATTTCAGACGGAGAGTTCGAATCATCCCTGAGTCAAGTACAGTGTAACTAAAATAAAACTGTATAGAGAAATAAATTAAATTTTTCAAAATTTTAATTTTCTCTTGGACTTAATACCTTTCGGACCGCCCTCGTTTATAACAACTTTTCCTACTCAGCACGGTTTTATTTCCAATTTTGTTGATTATAAAGCTGACCAAAAAGAATCCGAAAACGGTACATCCGGAAACAGCAATATTGTTTGTATAAGACTCACAGCTGATATGAACATCGCACGTTTTTATCTCATCTTCGTTTTTAATTAGATGAGTTCTATTCACATTATATTCTAATATGGTGCACATACTAGATGTGCTGCCATAAAGTTGTTCATACTCTACAATGGATGCGAAAAGTTGAGGCAACCATAACCGGACCGAATTTTGACTGAAATTGTAATAGGGAAAAAATGTATTCCGTCTACGTATGTCTACTATTTTTTGGTTCAAAACTTACCCCAATAATATGGAAAACCCCATTAGGTACACCATAAAAGAAAATTTCAAATAAGGGCTTGAAAACATGGGCTTTAATTGCTTCAGACCATCTTTAAACGTTTCTTTGACGTTCTGCTGCTTGTTTTTCAAAGGGTTTGTCGCTTCCTGCTCTTTATCAGTTTTTGCCGCTATCTTTGCAGCCTTTTCAGGCGCTTCTTCAAATAAAGCTATTACCTAATAAAATAATATATAGTATATATTTCCCTAATGTTACTATAATTATCATTTAATTTTGTTTACCGGATAAGATTCTTTATTTTTCCCCGTGTTCAAAGCGTATATGGTTTTGAAAGTTGCCAAAGCTTCTACGTTTCTTCCTTGTGACATTAGATATTTTGGACTTTCCGGAAAAAAAGGAAGTACTAGACCACTGATAAGGCCAGGTAAAGCAGTAATAGCGAGGAAAACATGCCATGTATGAACTGAATTTGTTTTAAGGATAAATAAGTCTAATTTACTTAACACAAGCATACTTATATTCTAAAGAGGGGTGAATTATAACTGGCATTCGGAAATTTTCTATATAGGGCCAATTCGAGGCTGGCTGGGATATTATAACAATTAATTTACTCACATTTCATAATCCATATTTCAAACGCTATATGATATGGCAGAGTTGCTGTTGCAATCGCGGGCAATATAAGCAAATCTATAGTTTTAATCATACCTAAAATCATTAATACTCGAGACCGATGCTTTTTTATATGGAACTCAGATAAATATGTCAGGACTACTGCAAGTGGACCACAGTTACTGTAATATGTTGATGAAACTAAATTTTTACATTTAATAGGTACTTCACGCTTACATAAGGCCGGCTAAAAACTTAAAGACAATTAATTGAATTGCGGTTTGGCTACAAGCACATCCCATATCCATTAAACTGCCAATAAGAAGTCCGTACATTAACACATGCTTTCGGCCAGTGGTATCCGCTAGGTAGCCCCAAGGCACTGCCGATATGATCATACCTTATTAGTAAAAGAACTGTTAGTTGAATTCATAATGAAAAAAATCTTAAAAGCATACGTTTGTATGTACTCGCATATAAATCTCTGAAGGAAATTTATCTGAAAGTGTTTCAAGCTACAGTCAATTTGGCTGATTGCATTCATGCTTTCTTTGAATTTGATGGATTCGCGTGTTCTTTCAAAAAGTGAATTTGGATAAGTTATATTAATAATTTTAGTGAAAAGTTTAGTCAGCAAGAATAGAACGCAAGTAAGTTTTGTTTTAATTATTTTGATACACAACTGGATTTAATGTGTCGGAAAAGTAATAGAAAAACGCACGCTGTATCGGCGTCAGAACGATTTATTTTATTTACTTCATTTTTTGTTTTCAATATATGTATGTGTGAGTATACTTTACTATATGGTACAAAAAGATCTTTCAAAATATCTTTGGAGGAAAAATTTAAATTTAGTTTTTTTACCTTGGAATAAATAATATAAGCAAAACACTTAAAACTAAGTAAAATTAAATTTGGTCAAATTATTTTACTAAAATACTAAAATGTGCTCTATCAGATTTAGGTAAATTTTTGGTCCTGGAACCATTTTTTAACAAGTTCTGTTTCGTGACGTTGTTTTAAATAAATTCCGATTCTAAGGCCATTTCTTTCTCGGCATATGATTGCATCAACTTCTACAATATATTAACCTGGAAATATTTTTTCATTTCAAAATATCGGACTAACTTTGGAGGCGGAAAAGCATCCCGATTGCAAAAGAAAAAAGGAATTTGAAAGTGCGTTGGAAGCGTGTGGATTTGGCAAATTTAACTACTCTCTCCTCTTTTTCTTTTAAATCCCAAATATTTATTTTAGTTTTATCAGACCACAATACGTTTTTCCATTGCTGACGACCTACTATGCATATCTGTTGCAGTTCGAAGGACAATCTTTTTGTAATACTTTTTCTACTTAAAGGTGGATTTACGTTTACGAACCCAGAGTTGTCCAACTTTTGATATAGGGTTTGCTTCTTGATATGCAGAAAAACTTTTTAACAAAGTAGTGCATAAATTGGTTGTACAACGTAATGGCGACAATCAAATTTTCGAAATTTAGAATGCTGACCGTCAAACTACCGACAAATCAAAACACCGATAAGACTGCTCAGAATATCTCATTACATGCGGGAATAGACATACAGACATATGTACATTGGTATTCTCATCTGTACTTACCTGCGTAAGTTATAGCGTTCAGTACTCCTTTTGATAATAAGCCAATCTGAAGATCGCATTCTGCAGTGGGCAATATGTACGATATGTTTGACGTTTCAAACACAGTTGCGGCTACTGCCAGCATGGACACAAAGAGGAGACAGTAGTTAAATGTGCCAAATCCACACGCTTCCAACGCACTTTCAAAATCCTTAAGTGGTGCTTCATCAAACCGGCCATTAGAAGTTTGTGGGCCCGAAGCTGCTGAAGACCGAATTTTACTGAGATTGTCATCGTTTTACGGTGCATACTTACCCATTTCTTGGCACGAAAATTATTATGGCTGGGTTGAAATATCGGCAGGAAATAATCGTGTAACTCATTAAGTTAAATTTAATACTCACATAAATACATTTTAAAACATATGTAAAGGATTAAAAAAAAAATTGAACTATTGTATTTACCGCTTCTTATGCAAAGATGTAAATAAATATAATCAATAAATTTCTAAATATACAATGACAGTAAACAAACAGAAATGTTCGAAAATTAAGACATTATACAATTGTTTGACTAGGTTTGTAGAACTTAAAAGTAGAAGTGAAGCAATAATTCAGAGTTTAAACTTTCGTATCTAGACTCCTTTTTGTTTAGGGCAATTATGTCATGTTAGCCTACATTATCAGTTTAACTCTCTTATTTTTATGTTTTCGCAACATGTTCCGCCAGAATATAATATTTTTGTTCACTTAACGTTCTTTCGCAATAACAAGGGACACTTGCGGTTTAGAAATGTTTAAAAAGTTTGCGTAGCCCCGCCCCCTGATAAGTTTAATGTACATTTCAGGGAACTGCAACGAGTAATAAATTTTTTTTTATACTTAAGTACTGATCCGTTACTCTGTCTGATTCGGTCAGTTCGGTTCACATACACGAAGCGAACCGTTTGTCTTCAAATCAGCGATAGAGAACAACTTTGAATCACTATCGATCAGCTTATGCTTGATTTGTTTATAAACGTTCGCATTAGCAGAAAATACCCGAAGTGATGTAAACTCATGCTTCAATGATTGAAATGATCGGCACGTTCGCTAAACAGTGATTTACTGGTGCACTTCTGTTCTATTTCAAATACATACATATGTATGTATACATATATGTATATACATATGTTATAGGTATAATGGAAATTCGATCGAGTACATACATACAACAAATGAATGTATATATGTACATATGTCCGCACTCGATGGAATTTCCATTGTTTACGCATCGAAAATTTGTAATATGCGCACAATTTCAATGCTGATCCTTTTTTTGCCACACATGATTCAAATCAATCTAGCAGAAAATTATTATTACTTGCTGTACTCGTAGATTTACTCGTAGTTTATCTGCAGTTTCACATCGATTCAAACAATCGTCGCAACGCTATGAACCGACATGATACGATTTGAACCGAAGCCAGTCATACCGTTTACTCGATCGTGATTGCCGAAGAACAGATTATTTGTGTTGCATCAGATCAGCTGACGCTGGCGGGTATCGAATTGATCAAGTTGTCTATGCTGAACTGAATTGATTTGATTGTGTTTTTGACACGACTGTTTGTTCTGATTTTATCATACTCGTTGCAGCTCTCTGGTATATATGTATCTCCCAAACCATTCAAGCTATATCACTTAATTTTACAAAGTAGAACTAATTTTGACACATCTTGCAACAGCGGAAAAATCGGAAGAGCACTATAACGGTTTTGTTAAAAATAATTAGGTAAATGCGTTACAGTCATTACACGGACTACAACCACGTTTACTTCCACGTAACACTACTTTAAATTCCATCTGATTTTTTCACTTTCCAGTATACAAATCAAGCACCAATTAACATATCGGGATAAAAAATGGGCAGGTATCTTGCCTTGCAATACTGACATTGACAAATTTAAGAGCGAAAGTTTACTTTATGTCGGAATTGTACAGTTGTGGTAAAGAGGTAAACATAATTTACAGGTTTTAGAGTTTCGCATTAATATTGGTTTTTATTTACCTTTGCATGGTGGGAAATCCTAATCACTGTTAGGAAAACAACAATTGAAACTAAATCAATTTTATTTAATAAGAAAAAAGGACATTTTAAAACTTAACAACACCTTATGGTTGTTCCTATTTTTTCACACCACTGTACATGTGATAGAACAGTTAATGGTGGTGATGCCAGTTGTAAAAATTAATTTTAGCTACAATTGAGAAAACTTTTCTCAAGTTGTGGGCTTTTGTACGTACATATGCAAGGTAGTTTTATATACATATCTGCATATATAAACAAGAAAAGATACTTGTGACCATAATATGTATTTTGTTTAAACATATTGCAATTCTATTTAATGAAAATGCTTATATAAATATATAATTTGTGATATTTTCAGTTTGGTTGTTAAATTTTAAAAATATAAGTTGCCTCTGGAAATGTATTAAAATAATAATACGCGCTAAACAAAGGGAACACATATTTTCAAAAATATAAAAAATCATCATATAATATATATTTGCGTGGTATGGCATTAATGATTGAGAGTGGATACAAACGCTAATGGCAGAAACATAGAATTCTGCTTCTGCTTGTAAAACTAGTTTATATATTTATAAATAATAGCATTCGACTCTGATTTTGAGTTAGTTTAAGAAAATTTCGAACATATTGAAGACACTTTTTATAATTACTACAGTATATCGAGATTGGCAACCCTGCGTTGTGAGAGAGCAATCTGCTGACGCGTTTCTACGGGGAAAACCCCAAATCGTTGGAAATTCTATGGTAAGCGGGCGGTAGAAGCGGTGTTGGCTTATCATTCACATTGCGCTCTCATAAGATTCATTTGGGCATATGTATGTGTTTGAAGAAACAGTGGTTCATAAACTGAAGTTATTATTAAAATTACTTTTTATTAGGAAGTTTAAAGAAATAACCTGGTTTGAAACTTTTTGATTCGAAAATTATATCTATGTTTGGAAGTACCTACACTTGTCAATAATTTTTTTCAATAATGAAATTAAACAAACGTAAAATAAAAAGTAGGTTATTTGATTTAAATTTTGATACAATAATGCGTGTAGCTGCAGCAAATGAGGTTAAACCAAACATGAAATTTATTATTTGAAATAAACTAAATTAAATGCTGTTATAAAGACATATTAAAAAAAAATATTACTAAAACAAAATATTTATTATACTTTTTGTTATTTGTCTTACATTTTAAAATTTTATAGTAATTACAAAGAAACTTAAAATTGTTAGGCAATTCTACAGTTATTACCCACAGTTCAACTTCCCATATACTTATGTGCGCACTCTCATTTGTAAACATGGTGTGGTAAAATACGTTGCTCTCACTTCCCTCTTCATGTTTGCCCGCGATGATCCCCTCATCTAGCCCTCAAAATGTGCAATCGTGCCTGAACGGGCAAAATGCCACTGAGGTCTAATATGCCCACCCATGCTTTAAGGTATGCCATCTCAGGTCTAAAAATTGCTAAGATCATGACTGGCTGTTTACCGAAAATTTAGTTCAATAGAGAAATAATATACATGCCTGTGTGTCAAAAATGGTTTAAATCGCGTAAATATTTTTCTTAGCCCCATATCCCTAATACGTCCCTAAAACGTTTTTCAAAGTTCCGGCTGACTTTATGCCTCACATATCGGCCGATATGTGAGTTATCTTAATAAAATAGAGCGTGCGAGAATAAGATCGGGGAACAAGAGAATTTTTAAACATTCCGATTGACCTTGCACCCTGTTTCTGTTAATAATATGTAGTAATGCCAAAATTAATATGTAAAATCGGGTCAATACTACACCTGTCTCTAATTTACCTAATAAAAGATTTTCAAACGTCTGGTTGGTCTTAGTTCTTGCTTACTTGTTATAGCAGCATTACGTTTTATGAAATGTCGGTGCACACGATCCGTTATTTATGTTATTCTATAATTTGGTCTGATCTTTCGCCCAGAAAAAATCTAGAGCAATGTCTTACCACCACAATTAAGTTTGCGGTCATCTTACTTGAAAAAGCTCATCTACATACTTGTCCAACGAGTGGCTCCCAACGTGATCTGCGGTGCACCACAAACGTAGGAATCATGGTACTCCATTTTATTCTGCACGTAACATCCGTGGATACAGCCAGTAAGTGTATTGCTGCAAAGGTCGCTCTAAGGCTCAGGTAAGTTGGGTATATGAGACAGACCAAACATGAAAATTCTAAAATTCTCTAGGTTTTAACTGTATGCCTGAAAACTTGCAGAGTCCACTCCTGATAGCTCTTTGCTCACATACTGATATGGGATATTTGGACGAGGGCGATGGAGAAGAGGTGCAGTGAGCTTTTTCATAGATAAGTCGAAGCTCAAGGGATTGGTTAAAAGAAAAATTTTCTATAGTAGTATCAATAGCATTAAGCTACCTCATTATTAGACTCGTTGGGACACATGGCAATAGCGCAATCTTTAGAAACTGAAAACTAAAAAGCTCGCAAGAGGCCGCATTCGTAGGAGTTTTTAATGAATTTTGTCTAATAGGCACCCGTGAGGTACGGCAAAAAATCTTGTCGGATGCAAATTGTCAAAGTTGTATGAAGGGGGGAGGTTGAAGTAATCAAATCCTTTCTCCTAATTATCCAGCTTTTGCAAGAGGTTAGCAGAAGCTAATATTACCCTCCTCAATAAGTTTGTGGTAGTCTCAAAACGCGTTGTTGAATTGTTAAGGTCTTTATGATCAATTTATAGGAGTTTTAGGTATCTCAATGGACCAACGTTCTAAGCTGTCGAAGTAAGATCTCTGTTGGTGCTTGTGAGTGGATTGGCGTTTTAACCTAACCTAGCTCCTCAATAGTTTTTTTGAAGAAAATAAATTCACATTAATAGGAAAGTATTCCATTAGATTTAGTAAAATCTTTAATTAAAATAATTTAAAAATTATTTCCATATTTACATACATATATTGTTAAAATTAGTTTCTTATATGTTTTTAATATTTTCTGTACAATTATTTTGTATATTTTTTTATTTATAACATTTTTATTTTTTATTTAAAATATTTTGATTTTGAGCAGTCAGTGGACTATAAGATAACTGTCGACATAGTACATGTATGTTACATATATACTTATAACTATTGTAATATTTTATATACATATACATATGTACACATTAATTATTATGAAAGATATGCAAAATCGGTTTAATTAGGGTAGTCTAGGCACTTGGTTTGAAAGTTTGATGATTTCAAACACAATTGCCATTTTGTGCCATAAATACCGTTAACAAATTAAAATTACTGTCCATAAACTGCCTCTACATACAAGTATTTTCGTTGTTATCGTTTCATAATATTATAAAAATCAAATCACAACACAAGTCGTATATTTAACGGTACTGACAACAAATATAGTTAGTGCCCACAATTAGTTAACATGGTAAACATATGTATGTGTTTTTTTAATTGTTACTGTTTTTATAAAAGCATCATGAATTATTCCAACGGACAAAAATTTATATTATTTATAACGATAAATGTACTATAAACCCCTATTGTGTATGACCAGCGCGACAATAGTATCAACTAAGCAACCATTAACAAAATTTTTATTAGGTATTGCGACCGGCTACTGTTGAACAACAGTGGAATACTTATTGTATATGTGTGCTATTTTTATTATTTATCTTTTTTCAGATATGTATGAAAGATAGTTTCACTTGGATTTTATTACAAATAGTTCGATTTATTAAATTATTTCATATTGCGAGTAATGATTCAACATTACAAATATTTGAAAATGCAAGTTATAATATTTGGTTGAAGGAGTACTCAGATGTATAAAAAGTTGTATGCCGGCTTGCAAATACACACATATGTATGTACATACAGTTGATTGAATTAACTTTTGACATCGCGCGGGTATACTCGACAAACTGTTCCAATATCCAAATATCTATCTTACAAACTTGCTGGCATATTCGGTGAGAGGTCTGATAGAGTAACGAAAACGTTTTTGAAATACATATACATATGTACAGGAACTGAGGTAATTCGTGGACCGATTTCACACATTTTCTACATTAAGCTATAATATATTTAGTGTATGTATCACCTAAAACTAATCGAGATATATAGAGGGTTATATATATACATAAATGATCAGAATAACGAGACGAGTTGAAATCCGTCCATACAAACTGTATCTTGAAGAAAAATCAAGATATCTTGCTGAAATTTCGTACGCACGTTCATTAGCACCATAAGAAGTCTGATAGAAAATCTTTAAAAAGTGGCCGTAGCCCACCCCATAATCGGTTAAAGGTATTTATCTTCCAAGGTATACAGTGGCGTAGCTACAACTTCGGGCGCCCGGGGCCAAGGATGTTCTGCCGCCCCTCTTTATCTACCTACCTACAAGTTTCATGAGGTGGTTCGAACAAAAGTGAATTTTTACAAAATATCTTCGATATTAAGTAAATAATATTTAGGAACTAGAACACGCCACGCAAATTCTGAAGTTCCAAAATTCTCACAATACGGTTTTTGAGGAAATTGATAGTAAATTTACAAGACATCTTATTAAGAAACCCATAGAAAAAATCCATTTTCGCCCTATATCTTGTACACTTTTGACACAATTTGCAGGAATTTTTGCCCGAATTGAAGTTTTTAAATACCATTTTTGAAAATTTGGAGAAATAAAAGTATTTACTACATTCAAAGCAAAGGGTAACTGTGAGAGTGACACGTTGCTAGACAAAGCTAGAAAAATGCATTTTTAAGTTCTATCACTATTTTTAAGAAAGATATAAGACAAATTCAAAGACTGAAGAGTATTCGAGTAAAAATTAATATTTTTCATTGTTATTCAGATTATTACATTGTGAGTGTACAACTCTTTATCTTTTATAATAAATTTTGTAAAAAAATTTGTGGAAGTATTTTTCTGAATACCTCAAGACGTTGCGCCCGGGGCGACGGCCCCCTTCGCCCCCCCTAGCTACGCCACTGAAGGTATATATTTGCAAATCTTTTAGACCCTTCTAACGACTGTGTGAAAATAACTGAAATCAGGGTCCGAATCGCGGCACTCGTTACCGAGCGGAATTCATGTCTATTTTTGTTTTCGGATCGTTGTACTCGTTATCGAATACACACTTTCGAAATTTGAAATTACCTCATTCGATAACGTGTTCTCGTTTGTACGAAAGAGTAGCAATGTCACTCGTTAGCTATTTGACAAACGTTATAGTAAAAATCAAAAACAATTTAAATAAATCAGTTACAAACAATCGAAACTATGGGAGTCATTGGCGCTAAAACTTAACGCTGCTGGGCCACCGATGAAAGGGGAAATTTGGCGAAAAGTAACATCAATATATAACAATAATTAAATAAATAAAATAATTAATGATTAAAAATAATAATTAAATACACAAATAGGTATTTGCTAATCAAAACCACAATATAAAAAGATAGTTCTATTAAACAAAGCTTCGAGCAAAGGACTGACGGTGGTAACTGTAGCAGAAGAGCAACTCCTCCAAGCTCCAAGGATAGATCTTGCAGTAGAAGGGTTGACAACAGTTAAAACTTTTGAAATATAGTGCCAAAAGAAGTTTTAAATTAGTTGGTAGAGATGGTCATTAACAGCGAGGAAGAAGAGGAAGATCCGACACCAAATACCAGTGCAGAGCTACAAAATCAACTAAAACGAAGCCCACTGTCGGAAGCGAAAAGCTTTCTCTTTTAAAATCCAATTTACGCGCATATGAAGTAACGCAAGCCAATGTCAATAAAAATTTTGAGAAATTAATCGTTGCCAGCAAAAACAAAATTTAATAAACTTCTATATAAACGTATATCAAATTTAAATATTTACGTTCATAAAATTTCTATTTGTTTCGCGGCGATCCGGACACTAGACATGTTACGAAATTTCACTCGGTATGATTGCTCGCTCGCTCATGACTGCCGCGATTCGGGCCCAAATACTAACTCCGCCCCCATATTACGCACTAAAAGTGCGAGAAATTAATAAATAAATGCGAAAGAACATCAAATAAGCGAAATTGGGGTATAACCTCGCCTATTTTTCATATATCTTAATTTTAAATTCTATATGATTTTTTTACTTTACAGTATACATATGCATCGAAAGCCAATGACGTTATCGAAATAAAACTTTGCACGAAAAGTGGTCTTAAAGTATACGATCTCACGTCCAAAAAGTGTCGAATCGAAATATAATTCTTCAAGTCCCCAGATACGAATATGTGTACCTCAATTTTTCAATATTTTCAGCCGATCTGCCGTGCTGTTATGAATAATATTTGAACATTTCTTGTTTAAATTTATATGTAATCGTCACATGCCTTCTTCAAGTGACCCGTGTACGAAATATAACAACTTTAAGCTCTATATCTATTCTCATTAAAGTTAACTGAACATGTTACGAATATTATAATTAAATCTAATGCAGATGGTTTGAAATTGAATATCCTTAATCATGTTACGTTTTGCATAAAATAATTGAAGTCGACATTTTTTTCTTCATATTTGTAATATCCTAATTTTTTTTTAACACGAGAAAACCAATAAGTAAAGTTTTTCATTTAAACGACTGCATTGAACTATGGCAGAGCATCCAAAAACCTGCTTCTGATATGAGAACAAGCAAAACTCTTATCAAGAACTTGACATGGAACCGCCAATAACAGTTATAGTAATTATCTCAGTTATGCGACATTCGTTAATCTGAAGTTAATGAAGTGAGCGGGAACTTCAATACTAAAATTACATTTTAAATACCTACAATACATGTAAGCAGATAGAAGCATAGAGATTTTTTATGTTTGTTATGTAAAAAAGAGGATTAAATCAGCGAGGTTGGTAGCTCAGGTTTTGGTATTAAAACATTTATAATGAAATGCATGTACCATAATTATAGATATATACAAGGTGCGTTCCAAAGTAAACAGGACTTAAAAAAAAACAGAACAAATGGGTTTTTCGGTAAAATCAAATCAATTTATTTTATTCAAAATACATAGTCTCCTTCTGCTTCGATACAGCTTTTTGCACAGTCCAAAAGCATGTTGAACGAGTGTTTTAGCTCGTTGGCCAGTTTGGCCACCAGTATGCCGGTGCAAGCCTTTTGAATGGCCACTACGTCTGCATAATGCTTTCCTTTCATGGGCAAATGCATTTTTCTGAAAAGGAAGAAGTCGCAGGCAGTGGTTAATGGTTAAATTGTGATTTTTGATCAAAAATGTTATGTTCGGTCAAAATGCGATAAATCGATGTTTTGGAGATGTTCAATTTCATTTCCATGAATTTCAATGATGATTTCGGATGATTTTTGATGAATTCACGCACACGCACGTTTCGATGGAATTTCCGGTGATCACGGATTTTGATTGGCTCTCATGTAGATCGTCATTTATGTCCTCACGACCGCTTTGAAAACGTTGAAACCAGTCGTGCACTCTGCTACGGGATAGGCAATCATCGCCTCATATGTTTCATCAATTTAAACGTTTCGGTAAAAGTTTTACCAATCTTAAAACATAATTTAATATTGGGTCTTTGTTCGAAGCTCATTTTCGCACCGATAACACAAACATACTGGCACTTAAAACGCAATAACTTCACTTCCAATCAATGAAATGTTACTGGACAATCGATAAAGAGAGCCGATTCTAACGCACCAGTCGACATATAGATGACGCCACCAGGTCAAACAGTCCTGTTTACTTTGGAACACACAATGTACATATATATGTATATACATACATTAGCATAAAAATGTATAATATTTTGCGTACCTATTTATTTATTAAATAGTGTTTATTTCATCCCCCGCATATTTTATTGAGTGGTTTTTAAAACATATTCAATTGCTAAACATTTTAGTACTTAATTTTGACTTTAGGCCCTTTCTTTTAAATTTTTCACGTTTTTCACATATTAAAAAAAATGAGGATACGGCTGGTTTTATCAAAAATGTTAATATACAATCACTTACGCTCTTTTAGCACATGCTAAGGTTTTGCCCATCCCTGATCATGAGGAAGAAGAGGGGGCAGATGACAAAATAGCAGAAAGTGCCAACCAAACCTTGTATATGTTTTTGTAATAAACAATGGTTTTGTAACAATTGGGCGGCTAACAACCGCAACGTTTATATTCTATTAATTTTCATTGAAAATATTACAAAAATGACAATTACTGTTTATGAGAGTTTCATACTCGCATAGCTTCCGTCTGTCACCTCCATATTTGGATCTGATTAAGTGCGCAGTTAATCCGGATCAATGCTGCCGTCTGTCAAGGCTATTACGGCATGTTTGCCAAAATTGTGTTTTTCCCGCAGAAACGAGTTTATTCTCTTAACGAGATTGATAATTAAATTTTAGTTTTGATGGTTTTCGTTATGAAAAATTATAACTGAAAACCTAAATGTGTGCAAAACCAGGTATACAAATTGAGTATTGGCAACATTGATCAAATGTGATCACAAGAGAACAACTGCAACTACGTTGTCACTACGGAAGGGCGGAAAAGAATTCACTAGTTGCACTATTAGCCAAGATGTGGTCAACGGTTACTTGAAAATGTCGTAAAAAGTCTTTATAATGAAATAGATTCAGAAGAAAGCGCACAAAATCAACTACTTCTTCTGTAAAATAAATTCAGGGTGCTGGCATTTCCAGAAATAAATTTAAAATAAATTTGTTGGACTCGCATGGTGACGATTCAACAAATAATGGCACTGAATTAAATTTCAATATTGACTAGCAAAAGCCAAAGCCTCAATATAAAGCAAAGAACTTGACACCTTTGATGAACCAGCTAAAAACAAGTCGCCCATTTTATGAGTTCTTTGGCGATGGTGCAGGTGTAGGAAAAAGTACTATTCTACACCTGGAACACACATCAGCATTCGGAACAGGCAGATTTACACTTTCCTGAATATTCTCTTTACATGTTAGTCAGTTTAATAGTTGTTTTAGGTCTCTTAGCAATGGCATAATGCATTCAGTGTATGTATTCTAGATTTCTCGATTTAAAGTTAATCATAATTGTAGAAATATCGATAGTAGGCGCTCGCATATTTAGTTCTGTTTATCCGAGATTAAAAAAAATTACAAAACAGATACATATAGCTCTTCAGCTGGTTCCCCTTTGTAGGAGTTATTTAAATACTTTTGATTAGAAATAATGAGGAAAAAAGAGGATCAGGCTTTTGATATTAACATATGACGTATCACTAATTGAAACTGGAGCAATTAATTTCGAGAAAGGTCTTGATGAAGCCACACATTTATCTTGGTCCAATGAAGAGAATGAATTTAAGTAAAAATGTGTATATTATGGAAAAAGTTAAACATTTCAAAACTTCTGAAACTCGTGGATTGCTCTATAAATTGATACTAAGAACCTCCGCCAAATATATGATTACAGTGAATATATACTGGACAACTTATGAAAATTGTTTTCCATTGATCTTTTCCATCAACTCTGTGAATTATATTCTTCGAATCTTCTGTTAGTTTGATAGCGTGTTCAAAAAAGCCTCATCAATTGAATATATGTACATATCAGAAGACTGCAACGAGTAATACAATTTTGTTTATAATCGGGTATTGATCCGTTACTCTGTCTGATTCTGTCAATTCGATTCATGTACACGAATCGAACCGTTTGTTGTCAAATCAGCGATAGAGAACAACTTTGAATCAATAGCGATCAGCTTATATCTGATTTGTTAATGAACGTTCGCATTAGCAGAAAATTCCCGGCTATGGTACAATAGTTATGGTTCAATGATTAAAATGATAGACAGCGTTTGGTTTGTATATTATCTCCTAAACACTGATTTACTCGTGTACTTCTGTTCTATATCAAATACATATGTGTGTATATGCATATGTTATATGTATAATGGGAATTCCATCGAGTACACACATACAACAAATGTGTGCATATATGTATGTAGGTATATACGTACTCGATGGGATTTCCATTGTTTAAGCATCGAAAATTTGTAACATGCGCACATTTTCAAAGCTGATACATTTTTTTCCACACATGATTCAAATCAGTCCAGCGGAAAATTGCTGTTGTTTGCTGTACTCGTAGATTTACTCGTAGTTTACCCGCTATGAACTGACATGATACGATTTAAACTGAAGCCAGCCATACCGTTTACTCGATCGTGATTGCCGTGAAAGAACAGATTGTTCGTGTTTGGTCAACAATGTTGCCTATGATGAACTGAATTGATTTGATACTAGTGTTTTTGGAACGAGTGTTTGTTCTGATTTAATCGTACTTGTGGCAGCTCTCTGATACATATACATACATATATGTATGTATGTATGTTGCTTTCAGTCGAGCTACACTGCATATGGCTTCTTTGTTAACGGAATTTTAATTCCATTTAACAAATTTTCTCAATCGGATCCTGTATTTAGGGAACTTATGGAATTGAACACAACTATTGCTCTGACAACAAGTTTCACTTTTGTGATTTCCCGAACATCAAATTTTATTCCATAATGGTCAGAGTCTCCACGCTCACATTATCATTCAGATATCTTATGTTCAAATATTGATATACCAGGATTTTCTCCAATTAAAGAACTGACGACAGATAGCACGGAAACAAGCAACAGAAATAAATGTAATTAACTGAGGAAGCACTTCCTACTCTGCGAGAGTATAAAATGTTCGGATACACCCGAAAGGGCTAATCTTAGTTTTTTCGATATAAAGTCAGCCATGCGATCTGAAGGTTTAAAAATTTATAGTCCAATTTCTGGCATTTTTGCATAAAAGATGGCTTCCGTGAAGACCCTATTTGGCACATTTTCACACTGTAACATAAGCAAATCGGGATAATATTATACATTAATTATTATTAAATATTAATTACATTAATATAATCTTAATTGAGATTGGTAATGCAATCCAGATATAGTATATGAAATTTCAACTAAAAACAGTGTGGCAATTCTCACTGCCCAGGTGTATTTATTTAATTAGTTTTCAACATATCCGTTATATCATTATATGGGGAGTAAGCGTGGTTTTGATCCAATTTAATTTTTTTCACTTTATAAAGATGTACTGGAAAGACTTGCTCCTAACACATTTGGTCGCTTTAGCTTCAATGGCATGTGTGATATGTACTTACAATCTATTAAGGAGCGTTTCACGGTCATTTCTTTACTTTTTTAACCCCGGATGACCGTTAATACTTCGATACCCTCTACCAAATAGTAGTTTTTAAATTGATTTACGAATAAGTTATAACACTTTATAAACTTTAGGTAAACGACAACCGCTCTGCCAATGAATATATGTAGCAAGTTTCATCAAGATATCTCAATTTTTATCTACGCTATCATCATCTCATCATCCTGATCATATAATATGCTTATGCACATCTCTATTAGTTCAAGGTGTTACAAATAACCGTTAGGTGAACAAGAGTTTAACTCGGTGGCAACATGCGAGAGTATAAATAAGTATGTAGATCCAAAACAAACTAAAAATTTTGAATATTTGCAGTGCCAACTTGTAATTTGATACAATTGCAGTTGATTAAATCAATAAAGATATTTTTAAAGCTCAATAATCTAACTATATACATCATGAGTTTAATGAAGTCGTTCTGCAAAAGTGGGTTACGTATTTCATATGTGACATTGAATTACTTAATTTAAGGTATTTACAAATTCATACGTACATATGTATGTATGTAAACATTTCTTATGCCTAAATTTACAATCAGAGTGTGTCTTTTCCATCCTTTTCATTCTTTCCCTGAATATCTTTACCATATTTATTGTCCTCGTCACAGGAAATACATTTTATTATAATTCGTTGCTGATCAGTTCCGCTTTTGGTTGAAATATAAACTGGAGAACTGTCAATTTTGGCTTTCTCTTGTATGCAGTCCACAACGACTTTATTCGGAGTTTTATCCATGGTGATTCTCTCCCGAAGTGAAGTTTGCGCCACCTGTATTTGTGTCTCCATGGTACTACGTTTCCAAATATTTTTGCCCTCTACTAAAGTAAAAAGAATAAGTAAAAGTACGCATATTTAGTATTGATTAAAATTATAATGCAGTTCACATACATGGCATAACATTGAAAGCAATAAAATAAAAATGTTTTAAAAGTTTAACTAAATTTTTTATACTCTTGCAACCTGTTGCTACAGAGTATATTATTTTTGTTCACCTAACGGTTGTAAGTATCACCTAAAACTAAGCGAGATAGATATAGAGTTACATATTTATAAATGAACAGGATGACGAGAAAAGTTGAAATCGGAGTGAATTACTGTTTTTCCGTCCGTCCAGCAAGCTGTAACTTGAGTAAAAATTGAGATATCTTGATGAAACTTGGTAAGACTTCCTTAGTACAAAAAAATTACGAGCTCGTAAATGAGCGTATTCGACCACAAAACGCCATTAACCGAAAACTTATGAAGCTCCATAACTAAGCAGTAAATTAAGATATAGAACTGGAATTTTGCACAAATTTTGGAATTTGGATTGGAATTTTGTAAAAAGTGTAATGTCCATATCACCTAAACCAATAAATCTACAACAACCAAATTTACCCATCTTAAAAAACATAAAAACATAAAGACGGTAGGAGTCAATGTGGAAATGGATAAATGTATGTATAACGGTACTGTTGCAGACTCTGAAACGTCTGAGATGATATGAGAAGCCTTTATGGGAGAAGGGATTAAAACACTTTTTGGTGAAATCACCATCAACGGCATTTCGACCAAATTTAGTATGTGACATTCTTCTCATATTCCTATGTCACGGTGTAAAAATGGGCGAAATCGGATTGTAACCACGGCCACTTACTATATAACACAGTGTTAAATTCCATTTGATTTTTTTACTTTCCAGTGTACAAATCAGGAAGTAGTTAATTTAACAGTAGAAAAATTTGCACTAATAATTCATTTAAAATATGCCACTTTAGGACAAAAAACTGTGCAAAACTGTTCAAGCCCCTTCTTCTTCTTCTTAATTGGCGTAGACACCGCTTACGCGATTATAGCCGAGTAAATAACAGCCCACCAGTCATTTGTTCTTTTCGCTACGTGGCGCCAATTGGATATTCCAAGCGTAGCCCGGTCCTTCTCCACTTGGTCCTTCCAACGGAGTGGAGGTCTTGCTCTTCCTCTGCTTCCCCCGGCGGGTACGGCGACGAATACTTTCAGAGCTGGAGTGTTTTCGTCCATTCGGACAACAAGACCTAGCCAACGTAGCCGCTGTCTTTTAATTCGCTGAACTATGTCAATGTCGCCATATATCTCATACAGCTCATCGTTCCATCGAATGCGATATTCGCCGTGGTCAAAGCGCAAAGGACCGTAAATCTTTCGCAGAACTTTTCCCTCGAAAACCCGCAACGCCAACTCATCAGTGGTTATCATCGTCCAAACCTCTGCACCATATAGCAGGACGGGAATTAAGTATGAGTGACTTATAGAGTTTGGTTTTTGTTCGTCGAGAGAGGACTTTACTTTTCAATTGCCTACTCAGTCCGAAGAAGCACCTGTTGGCAAGAGTTATCCTGCGTTGGATTTCCAGGCCGACCTTGTTTGGTGGTGTTTACACTGGTTCCAAAATATACGAAACTATCTACAACTACAAAGTTATGACTGTCAACAGTGACGTGAAAGCCAAGTCGCGAGTGCGACGACTGTTTGTTTGATGACAGGAGATATTTCGTCTTGCCCTCGTTCACTGCCAGACCCATTGGTTTTGCTTCCTTGTCCAGTCTGGAGAAAGCAGAACTAACGGCGCGGGTGTTGAGGCCGCAATCAATATCATCGGCATACGCCAGCAGCTGTACACTCTTATAGAAGATGGTACCTTCTCTATTTAGTTCTGCGGCTCGAATTATTTTCTCCAGAAGCAGGTTGAAGAAGTCGCACGATAGGGAGTCGCCTTGTTTGAAACCTCATTTGGTATCGAACGGAGCTGACGGAGCTTTTCGTGTTGCTCAACGTCAGTTTACACATCCGTATTAGTTTTGCGGGGATACCAAATTCAGACATCGCGGCATAGAGGCAGCTCCTTTTCGTGCTGTCGAAAGCAGCTTTGAAATGGACGAAAAGGTGGGGTGTGTCGATTCTTCTATCACAGGTCATTTCCAAAATTTGGCGTATGGTGAATATCTGGTGGGTTGTTGATTTGCCAGGTCTAAAGCCACACTGATAATGTCCAATCAGTTTGTTGACGGTGGGCTTTAATCTTTCGGTAGAACCATATATGCGATATTTAGGTGGCTTATCACACGGTAGTTGGCGCAGATTGCGGTTTCTCCCTTTTTGTGGATTGAGCAGAGCATACTTCAATTCCAATCGTTGGGCATGCTTTCGCCCGACCATATTTTACAAAGAAGCTGATGCATGCTCCTTATCAGTTCTTCGCCGCCGTGTTTGAATAGCTCGGCCGGCAATCCATCGGCCCCCGCCGCTTTGTTGTTCTTCAGGCGGGTAATTGCTATTCGAACTTCTTCATCTTCGGGCAATGGAACGTCTGCTCCATCGTCATCGATTGGGGAATCGGGTTCGTCTTCTCCTGGCGTTGTGCGTTCACTACCATTCAGCAGGCTGGAGAAGTGTTCAAGCCCCTAATTACCGAATATGTAGACCCCAATATTTATAGTTGACTTTTGACCGAAAATTTCGGTCGATGTATGTACAATTGAAATTCAGAGATAATCTTTTCCTGGCAATAGTGTCTCTGTATATTAAAAATGGGTTGAATCGGGTCAATACTTTCTTGAGCCCCCATATGCCTAATATAAAGATTTTCCAACTTCCGGATGACTTTATGCTGCATATACCGCCCAATATTTATGTTATGTGTAATGACTAATCGTGTTTACTCATAACAGTACATCTTTGTTTCTGAAATAAATGGAATTAGTCGGAAACTTGACCTCGCCCCCATATAACTAATATCAGGATTTTCGAGCATCCGGATGACTTCACTCCATATGATTGGTGATTCTATGTGAGGTACCTTAATGAAACCCAGGGAACATTTTTTAGTATGTGACATAATAATAGTTAATAAATAAAATAGAACGATACTACACCAACTCCCATATTCTACGTATTATGATTTTCGTTTTGTTAACAAATCTTATGCCGAATTTGTCGGTCACTGTATGAGTTATATATAGCAAATGTATATATAAAATTGCTTAGATTTAGATTTAGATTTAGATTCTGTACCTCTGGTTGACACTTTATATCTTAAGATATTTCTCTTGCTTTGATTCCTGCAAGTTGCAAGAGTATAAAATGTTCGGTTGCACCCGAATTTAGCCCTTCCTTTCATAATATTAAAAAAAAATTAGTAATCAATTGGTACATTTTAATTGGTAGATTTTTCAAATCCCGTAATGAATAAGTTATAATAAGGCAGAATAACTTGGGGGACAACTTAATTCACCATACAATAGTTTTTCTGTGAAGTTGAATTCGTTATATGCAATTCATAAGAGTTTACGAATACTGTTTTTCCACGAATTTTCGTGACCGGTTTTAACAAAAGTTTCCAAACGCGCACGAGAAATACAGACATGAAATGGTTATGTGATTTAAAAACGGAAAGCCCCTCAAACAAATACGAAAGCATTAACATAAAATGTCAATTATGCGACCAAGAGAAAATATGTACCTATACGTTTTTGCCTTATAAAGTTTTGGTAATAAATTGTGTTGAGCTTAGTAAATCTACATGCATATATAAAAGGAAGTCGTGTTAGTTACACTATTTATAATTCAAGAACGGCTAAACCGCTTTGGCTGAAAATTGACATATTGGGAATAAAGTCTGCTAAGTTAGATATGAAGGGGGATGTATTGCCCTGATTTTACCTATTTTAGGCATTATTATCGGCAAATGATTTTCTCTGAAATTGAAATGACATACATATATATGTATGTCGATTCCTACTCAAGGTACAGCTTGCACGGACAACCCGGAATTCAACTCGTCTCGTCATCCTGAACATTTGTGTACGTACATATATGTATACATATATGTACATATGTAATTCCATATCTAACCCGATTAGTTTAAGATGTTATGAACAAAACCTTAATGCTCTGTAACAGCATGTTGCTAGAGTACATATAAAAAGTTATTATGTACCTTTAATAGACTTTTGAAAACTGTTTTTATTTGCAATTAAATTCGGGGAATCCGTCTTGTGATTGACTGCACCATAGCAACAACAACATATGATCCTTTGAAAGTACAATCGAAATCTAAAAAACAAAAACAACACCGTTAATAATAAATTTAAGTATAGCTACGAGTATAAATCTTGTCACCTTTTGTTCATCCAATAGTATATTATTGGATTTACCATGGCATTTGACATAGCTAACCAGTAGAACCCCAAATACATATGTTGTACGTATTTGGCGGATGTGATATCGTTGTTGTGGTAAGCATAGATGAAAAACATATGATATGGCAACCAGCATATTGCAAATATTAGAACGATGGCAATAAACATCCGTACCACTTTTCTTTTCGACTTCATCGACTCCATTTGACGATCAATGTTTTCTCCAATAGAACGGCTTCCCCTATAATAATACGGATGGTTACAATGGATTTAAACACACATATGCAATATTGCAAGGAATGTTTGAATACCAGAGAACACGACCCATTAAGGTGTAGCATATTAGCATGACAACCATTGGAATACCATAGGTGAGTATCAGGATTATGATGTTGTAACTGCATTTCAAAAATATTTGGCTTCTTAAAAAGATATGTATATACAAATTAGTCAAATTTAATACACACGCATAATCTGATATCGATGTTGGATAGCGTCCATCTGGCCACAGCATAAAGCACACAGTTCTCGATTTGCCGTTGTAGTATCTGGAAATAATCAAGGCGATACGTATACAAAAATAATTGTTTTAGAAATCTATACTCTTTTATAATGAAATAAACTAATTTTTTAAATATTTATTTCTCTTTGAAATCGACACTGCTTCCGAGTGTTCGAAAATTGATAACAGATTATAAGATTGTTTTGGTTGTAATTTTCGATCAACATAAAATGTTTAATACAATTAATATTAGTATATTAATCGTCTATTCAGCTTTCATAATTTCATATATAATGAGAGTGGTTCAATAAGTGGTTCATTGTTCTCATTTAGATATTTTAATATTACCTTTTCGTCATTGTGCTTGAGTACAGTAAGCAGGGCGCTGCTAGCAAACAACTTATCACCCATATTAGTAACAGAATGATCCGTACTTTTCGTCTTGATGTTCGTCTCTTCAAAGGGTGAACAATTGCAAAATATCTGCAAGAAAATTTAATAAATTTATTAAAATAACAGGCAAAATTTTATTAATTGTGAAGAAAGAATTATTTCAATATTTCATATTAAACCTAAACCTACCAAAAACGCAACTGTAGGAAGCTGTGCACTTGAAAACAACCCCATACCATGCAGCATAAACAATATGCAAAATGCATACAAACATATATACATATATGTATGTACATATGTAGTATATAGTATACCATTGCATATCTCATCATCTGGTTTTACAAACCAAACAATTAAATTGATTTAATAGATACTTACTTTCGACAGCCGCCTTTATACACATTTTTTTTATAAAACGTTAAAACCTTTTGTGCCCTTGTCAACATTTCGAAAGTAGTAAATGTTTTACTCCGTTTGATTTTGCCTTAATAAGGCAAAGCCCCTACAGTCTCTTGCATGGGGTTTAATAATTTTGTTCGGCTAACGGTTTTTCTCAACAACTGAGATTTGAACTTTTTCCGGGTGCCGAACTGTTTGTCTATAAGTTTTTCCGTGCAAAATACATCTTGAGTAACAATTAAGGGGTCCCGGTGGTCAAGAATTTTCAAAAAAGCGATTTTTTTTTGTTTGATATGTAGTTCGAAATTATCGTCCTTTAAGAATATACTGTAACATTTTTGGAAGAATATTCACATTATTTTAGCTTCTACAGCCGTTTTAGCCGGTAGCGCGCGGTCAAGGGGCTCAATGAATGCATGCTTTGACGTCATTTATCTCAAAACTACTTTTTTCGGCGTGCCGTTGATGAAAAAAAACTATCCATCCGAATCACTTGAAATTTTAATATGGTGTTTATAAGATCAATATCTATCGCTGGGACTACGATTAAATTTTAATTTTAAGAACTTCCATTTATTTTCGATCTAATAGCCCTGACAGACGACAGCGCTAATATGCATTAGCGGGCTTAATTTACATTTATTTGCGCATTTGATCCATGTGCAAGTTTGTAATGCACACGAATTTCGTGCATTTAGCTGAATTTACCAAATTTGAGTAGGCAACACTGCTCAAAAATGACTGATGTTTGCTATTTTTTGACAGATGTCGCTTGAAGCCTGCCGCCTCCTTTGCATTTACAGCATCAGAGGTAAACAGTTTTATATTGCTAATTAAATTATGCGCAAGTATATTAACAAACACAAATTTAAATATTTTTAGATGGCAGAAAATAAACAACACACAGTTTGCTATCCATTTTTCCAATATTCTTAACTTTTTCGCACACTTTATTCGTATTACAATGAATTATTACTTTTAATTTCACTCTATTATCTTTTAATATAGTTAATAATAAACGAATTTTTTCGTAAAACGTTCTATTAATAATTTCCCTTATTCATTTTTACTTCACTTTTTTTTTTAAGTAAATAAACAAAGTTCTGAAGAGTCAAAATCAACAACGGCACCGGGGATCATTTTTTAAGATTGCTTTTATGGACGCCATTTTTAATGTTGTTAAAAAAAAATTTTATTTAACAAAAAAATATTTTTGTACTTTTCATAAGTTTATAAATAAACTGTAAAAATTTTAAATCGATTGCTCTTTTTTTAAACCTTAAAAAAAAATCCAGAAAACAACCTTAATTTGAGGGTTCTAGACCACCGGGACCCCTTAACATACATATGTGTGTAGGTACATATCATGCGGGTCCATGGGGCTTAGATCAAAAAATAACAGTTCGTTGCCTTTTATTGTTCAAGGAAAATGTTGTTTATGGGCTAATGTGTAACATATTTATGTATGTATTCCGTTATGTTATTTACAGTTCGGTTCCTTACCTATCCAGTGATATAGCCACAAGGGTAAATACCGACGTCGAGACAGTCACATTCGCCATGAAATTATTTATTGTGCAGTAAATAGAACCGAAGGGCCAATCCGAATTCAGCATAAAGATGAAATTGAAAACGCAGTTGAGCGAGGACATCAGCAAATCGGCTATGCTCAAGTTGAGCAAAAAGTAGTTTGTTACAGTGCGCATACTGCGATGACCTTTGGTATGGATCCGTCGGAAGTATTGCGTAGTAAACAAATACAGAAATAAAACATTAAATTAACACAAGCAATAGTTCATAGTTTTAACCTAATGACTGATTTATTTTTATTATCAGCATAATTAATATACAAACTTTAGTAAATGGCACTATTTTGTAAATGGAAAAATGTGTAATTTCGGATTTTTTCTCTTTCTTCTAGAATATGGAACTCCTATATGAATTATCATAAACATTTTTCAATAATTGAGTTAACATTGATTTTAAAACTGTACAAATATTCTTTAGTAATTAACGAAAAACTGTATTATATTTACAAAGAGAGACTGAGAGAGCATATGTTTTTGTTGTAATACCGATCATTCTTTTTCACCAGAAAACGCTAATATCCATACATACGTATGTACATATATAACTTCTAAAATTATATACTTTGTCTAAAATAGTTTCAATACATATTATAAATAGAATAAAATTACTTGTAAACTTTCGATCATGCTTAAGTCTTTAAGTTTTACTTGATGTATTCCTTTAAGTTAACTTCGAAAGGGCGAATGAAAGGAAGTTTTCCCTTGTCAGAAATACCAACAGAATTGTTCTCAGTAAAAACGATTTGATATTATTTGGAATTTGGATCGAAGACAGAAATTACGGGTTAACGTTTATCTCTTGCATTTATACTATATAAGAAGAATTACACCCAACTCTTTTTTACACGGTTCTTTTTACACTGGTTTGAAGTTACACGGTTGAAAAAAAATTGTAAACAGTAGTTGTCAGAATCAGAATTGAAACCGATTAAAAAAAGCAGTAGGTGTCATGAATTCAGACATTATTGGGTTGATATTCGAAACAGAATTTTTTTTCGGTTTTGGGTGTCACAGAAACCAATTTTATCGGTTTTGCTGATTTGAAATGTAAGTTAAGAAATCGAGTTATTTTATTGTTACGAATTGATTTATCTTTATTTCTATGGAAGAAAACATAAGAATAAAGTACGAAATGTTTTAATTATTGAGTTTTCGAAAAAAAATTCGGACATTTAAGAAGGGGAGCCGCTTTAGAGGCTTGATGTTTTTTTTTTTGGGAGGGAAAGAAATAATTGATTAAAGCGAACTTTTTAGGGTTTATAGTTATATATTTAAACATCACCCGAAAATTTTTTGGATACGAATTCTTTGATATTCTGCCTTAGGGAAGCGATTGCCCGATGCATCTCGCGTATGCATTTGTCGGACGGCGGAAAGTATGCAGGTCGCAATTTCTGTCGGAAACAAAACATTTAAAGTGATTCATATTTGTCAATAACTTATGTTCAAGTTAAACTAGGGAAATTTCAAAAAATAAAATTCTAAATTTTTTAAAAAGTGGTTTTCGACCAAAAAAATGTTACTTTATGATGCTTAAACATATGTTCAAACTTAAATTTTGTTAATTTTTTTTAGTTTAAATAGAAGATAGTTTAATGCCAAGATAATAAACTTTGCCCCAATTCCATACGTTTAGTTTTTTTCAATCCTGCCCGCCAATTAAGAAAAATCGTAAAAATGAAAAACCCAGTCAAAGTTTTCGCTTTCTGCCCAAGCGCTCATATATCGCAATATATATATGCAATTCTTGCACCGTGCTAGGGTTTGGCAAGAGCAAGAGAATAAAATTAAATTAAATTAAAAATCTTGCATTGTCTGGCAAGAGGTGAAGGTTCAACATATGCGGGCAAGGATTTTGGCTTAAACGAAGCTACTATCAAGGCCATTAAGGAAAATGAGAATGAAATACGGAAATCTGTCGAAAGTCTTCTTCTTCTTAATTGGCGTAGACACCGCTTACGCGATTATAGCCGAGTTAACAAGAGCGCGCCAGTCGTTTCTTCTTTTCGCTATGTGGCGCCAATTGGATATTTCAAGCGAAGCCAGGTCCTTCTCCACTTGGCCCTTCCAACGGAGTGGAGTTCTTCCTCTTCCTCTGCTTCCCCCGGCGGGTACTGCGTCGAATACTTTCAGAGCTGGAGTGTTTTCGTCCATACGGACAACATGACCTAGCCAGCGTAGCCGCTGTCTTTTAATTCGCTGAACTATGTCGCGCAAAGGACCATAAATCTTTCGCAGAACTTTTCTCTCGAAAACTCGCAACGTCGACTCATCCGTTGTTGACATCGTCCAAGACTCTGCACCATATAGCAGGACGGGAATTATGAGTGACTTATAGAGTTTGGTTTTTGTTCGTCGAGAGAGGACTTTACTTTTCAATTGCCTACTTAGTCCGAAGTAGCACCTGTTGGCAAGAGTTATCCTGCGTTGGATTTCCAGGCTGACATTGTTGGTGTTGTTTACACTGGTTCCCAAATATACGAAACTATCTACAACTTCAAAGTTATGACTGTCAACAGTGACGTGAGAGCCAAGTCGCGAGTGCGACGACTGTTTGTTTGATGACAGGAGATATTTCGTCTTGCCCTCGTTCACTTCCAGATCCATTTGCCTTGCTTCCTTGTCCAGTCTGGAGAAAGCAGAACTAACGGCGCGGGTGTTAAGGCCGATGATATCAATATCATCGCCATACGCCAGCAGCTGCATACTCTTATAAAAGATGGTACCTGTTCGATTAAGTTCTGCAGCTCGAATTATTTCCTCCAGCAGCAGATTGTAGAATAGGTTGAATCGGATCAGTACTTTCCTTATTCCTTATATAAATATTTTCGAACTTCCAGATCTTCATGATTTTGAAACGTCCAGCTGACCTTACTCAATTTTTGAACGTATATGTACATATATATTTATAAAATTGCTTGAAAATATGTTTTTAAATATACTTGAACAATGTAAAAAATTTATAAAATCAGCACTTCCATTTCTATGTCCAACGATTTTAGTTTACTTTTCGGGATGGGAAGCAAAATATAGTAATAAAACTAAGTGATTCTATGGTCTTCAAAAGTTAATATGATACCAAATTTGATTTGTCAAAGTTAGTGAAAGAATCTATTGTTCTCTTAGTGAACAATCAACATAACATATTCGAGTCTCGGTTGCTCGACAGGCAAACGTGGCACGAATGGAATATGGTTCGGACATGCTGACTATTAAAATTTAAAGGGAATGATATAAGAACTCTAGAAAGAGAGAATTAAATGTTTTCTATGGGATTGTAAAGCTCTATGTAGGAAAATTATAGCAATTATCGGTCGAGGGTTACGTGACGAGGTCCCCCAAGTTGTGCAGATAAAACCTTTCGTAGTGATGAACTTTATCTGGGGTGGTTCAAAGAGGACCCAATAGAGTTTAGGGGACTCTACTAACAGTGGTATCACAATGGGCCTCTTAAAGGCCACTCCACTTACCTACCTACCTACCTAGGTGGTATCCAATGATGTACTACAATCGGTTTAGTAGCTTAGGAGTTTACCCCGGAGAAAACGAGACGCGGAATTTTTATATATACATATATGTAGATATTTACATTTTTAGTAATAATTCATATCGTTTACAGAGCAAAACAACATATCATTATAAAATTCGTAATTGAGTAGTTTATTGGTTCGCTCCATCGTATACATAAAATGTATTTTAGAACATTTCCTATCAGATATTTGAGCAATTCACAACCTGTCGTAAAGCATCGTAAAAACGTAAAATTATAAAAAAACAAGTGTAAAAATTTATAATTTTACGATTTTACGATGCTTTACGACAGGTTGTGAATTGAACAATTGTCAAATCATAAGCAGAATAAAATTTTGTTCCAATATGAGTAATTTATATTTTCTATAGTTTTTCCTTCTCCTTCAAACTTAATAAAAGTGGTGCTATATTAGCTCGCATTATGCTTGATGATATACTTGTATGTACATATGTAAAAAGTGTATAACGAACATAATTTAAATATTTTTAAATCGAAATTGTGGTATCTATTATGTAAGTCTTACCAGCAACAATCCACAAGACAATGCAGTTTCCGGCAATTGCCACAAACAGCATCATACCAAAGATAATCGCCCAAATAGTTTTTTGTTCCCATGGCAATTCGTACGGTCTCGTCGGTGACGGAAATAAGCATTCGGTTAAAAAGTCCCTGTGAAGACAAATTTTTTATTCATACAAAATATATTCAAAGCAAGTTCGAACTGTAATATTATAGTATATAATAAAATGAATATTTCATTAATTTATATTTTTATACTCTCGCAACATGCTGTCACATACTTTTTTGTTTGGTTCATCTAACGGTTATTTTAATTATTCAAATTAACCAAGATACCCATATAATGAGAATGAGGACAAGGGTTAAATTCTGCATGTTTGTTGTCCGGCTGGGTATAATCGAATTATACCCACGTCTACTCATTATATAACGGTTATGTTGAAAACTACTAACAGTGCGATAACTTAATAAGGGAATACGAAATTTAAAATTTTAAACATTAAAGGGCTTCATAGAAGCCGGTATACAAATTGGAAAGTGATCGTGACACCACTCACCTTCGGGTAAAATTCTATATCTCAGGAACTACTTCAAACATTGCACAAAGATCACTCTATCTACAAGCACTTCTACTTTGCATATACTGCAATCCATATAATCTTTATATTCTTGTAAAATGTTGCTATAGAGTATAACATTTTTGTTTACCTAACGGTGGTTTGTATCATCTAAAACTAATCGAGATATATATATGTACATATATATACAGTTATATAAATATAAATAATCAGGATGAAGGGTTGCAATCCTGCGATAACTTGAGTAAAAATGTGGCATCGTAATCCTTGTCTAAATAAAGAGGTAGCTAATGCAGATTGGCGCAATCGGGCGATAGCCTCGCACACAAAATGCCATTGAACGAAAACTTATAAAGTGCCACAACTCAACTCTAAATTCAGAAAACTACTATTAAATATTGCATGTGCCATAACAATCATTGTAGAAACCTACAAGTAACAAATCATATCATTTTCACCCATACATACGCAGGCGAAAGCTAATAGAATGACAGAAATTACATTAAGAATGCCATGGAATGAGGGAGACTCAGGACAAAAGGCCAGGCACTTCATTAGGGTTTTTTAAATATTCTACTACATACTAAAGCGGTCAAATGCCTTAAATAAGGCAAGAGTGTGTTGCCGTGTTATGCTATACAATTTATTACTTTAAGTACCTACGTTTTTGTTACATTTTCAAATATATTTCGATTATTCAAATTCATAAAGATTAAATTTACCTAGTTTTGATTAAAATATTATTAATTGTATCAAAATATTGGTAAATCTGTTCTATTTTTTTTTTTAATTTTTGAAGCATATATCTACTTTTGGTTTAAATTATTACAAACAGTTTTGTTTAGTATTGTATATATTATATAGGTGAAAATAGGCTTCCAGGGGAACCTAACACCCAAAAAATATCATTAACGCGCCTTTACTGCAACCTCTTTACTATATTTAAGTCATTTTATTTAAATCTCTGTGCCGATAAATTAACTATTTCGATCAGGTGATCTCAGCTGTTGACGACATTGATGCTCATCGCAGAATCAGGGATAAAGGGATGTCCAACTTATTCCAGTGTGAGAGCGCTTCAAAATTAGAGTTTTTTATAACATTTTCCATTATGGCCAGATTGGACAAAATAATAATTTTTGAACATTTAAATTAAAACTCCCCATATTTAGTACGAATAAAAATTACTATATAGTGGTTAATTAATATAGAGAGAAACTATTTAAATCTTTTCTTGGTATGTTAAAAGAACCGACTATTGACCTTTCAATACCCAATAAAGGGATTTTAGCTTTTTAGCCCTCAATCAATAAATGTTTTTAATCATTTTCCATTGAAAATAATACTATGATGCTTGACATTACAAAACGTTACATAAAATACATTTAAATTTCACAAATTCATTTAATTTTTATTGTTTTGCATTTTTTATAAGTGGTCTTCAACAATGCAACAAATCCCTCCGTTTACATATTTTTTTGGTAAGATTTCAATCTGGCCATCGCTCGTTTCCAATTACTAAACGTCAAAATCTCCTGAACTTTCACAGCTGATCGAGTTCAGGAGGTTTTGACGTTTAGCAATTGCTCTCTCACTTCCAATGAGAAATAAGTAGGGCATCTCTTTATCTCTGGCAGAATGGTTGCGGCAATACTGACATTGCATCATTGTGTAAACCTACAATGCATTGCATACAAATTAAAGAGCGGGAATTTACTTCATGTCGGAATTGTACAGTTGTGTGAACAAAAAGAGGTAAAAATATTTTGCAGGTTTTAGAGTTTGGCATTAATATTTGTTTTTATTTGTATAGTGGGAAATTCTGATCACAGTTAGGAAAAAATTATATAAGTTATACTTGTATCTAAAAACAATGTTATTTAATAAGAAAATACCACATTTTAAAACTTCGCAATACCATGGCAGCAAAAGTTGGTTTATTTACACTTGTTTTATTATTTGTATCTGACTTTGAATAAAATTATATAAATAAATAATGTAAATGTTATAAACTCACTTTGCATCATTAATGTTGTCTAGGTTGTCCTTATTCTCTATTATTCCAGAAAGTAGATTGATAACTTCCGATCGATTCAGGCTGCTCAATAGAGATGAATTTACAATAGTGTTAAGTCCGAAACGCCTGACGGCGAGTATTGTACAATTCACTAGTAATTCCGTATCCACGATGTCCGACATTTTTGACAATTAACCGTACCTTTACCGCACAACTAAATAATTCGTCTTTTAACTATATACATATATATGTACATATTTAGATATGCATATAGCAAACCGCATTTTGAAAGTTCGTTTTATATTTTCTTGTGTATATGTATGCAGAAAGACAGTTATTTTTATGTAATGTGTAAAAGTGAATGAACAATATACAATAATAATCTAAGATAGTGTCACTTAAAGCATAAGGGCTAAGTTCAGGTGCAACAGAACATTTTGTACTCGAGCAACTTGCAAGAATCATAGCCAGTGAAATACTTTAAGGTGTAAAACGTTAACCAGTGAGTCGAAATCCAAGCAATTTCATTTATACACATCTATATATAACTATGAAAAAACTTTTTGGACTACCCAATAGGATAGTATTTTATTTTTTTCCTAATATCACATACTATTAAAATGCCACATACTAAAAAAAGCAATCATATAGAGCAAAGTTAGCCGGATGTTCTCTTTTAGGCACACAGTCAGATTGTTATGAATAAAACACGCGCTCTCATTTTCTTTGAGATAACTCACATATTGGCCGATAAATGCGGTACTAAGGGAAGTATTAGTCCGATTCAACCCATTTGTTACCTAAAGACGAACCATTGTCCCTGAATTTCAAATATTCCGTACCTAGGGGCTGGAACAGCTTTTGTTGTATTTTAACAATTTGTGGTCGTAAGGTGGCATACACTCAATGCATTATTCGTGCAAAGTTTTATCCCGTTATATGAATTGCTTTTTGATTTGTACACTGGACAGTGAAAGAATCAAGTGGAATTTAAAATTGTGCTCTATGGGAAGTAGGCGCAGTTGTAGTCCGTGACGTAGGAATAAGTGAAGAAGACCACGTCCTTTTGTCGAAATCGGGTGGTCGGGTCCCGAGAAATGGGATTTCACCAAAACGTGGGCGGAGCCACGCCCTTGTCCAATTTTCACACCGGCCCTTATAAAGCCCTCTTAGTAGTTTTTAAAAGTACCGTTGTATGGGGTGTGAGCGGGGTTATCTCCCGATTTCATACATTTTTACACTATCGGTAGGAGTTCTTATAGGATTAAACTAGGCGAATTTGGTTATTGTAGCTTTATTGGTTTAGGAGATATGTACATTACACTTATTAGAGGACCACGCCCACTTTTTCAAAAGTTTTGCCACAGGTGTCCCTTGCTACTGCGATTCCCTGCACCAATTTAGAGTTTTATATCTTAATTTACTGCTTTTTTATGGTACTTTATACGATTTCGATTACGACCATCTACGAATTCGTTTCATCAAAATATCCTCATTTTTACTCAAGTTACATCTTGCATGGATAGTCTAACAGACAGACGGTCCGACAATCACCCGGATTTCAACTTTTCTCGTCATCCTGATCATTTATATATACTTATATGTATTTGTATAACCCTATATCTATCACGCTTAGTTTTAGATGATACAAACTATACCTTTCGGTGAACAAAACAGATATACTCTGTAGCAACAGGTTGCAAGAGTATAAATATACGTGAATGTAAATATTAGGATCAATCAATCTACACAAATTACTCATTCTCGTAAAATAATCTGCGGTTAAACAGTGGAGGATGGAGGCATGTGTAGAAGTTCATGCAAATGAGGAAAGTTCTCTGATCGCCATTCACTTGGGAGTGGCCAGAAACGATTATTTTACATATGACTCAAGCAGCTCACGACTTCCGCTCTTTGACCAAGTATCCTCTGGGTATTCTAAGAACATCCGTTTGAAGGCGAGCTAAAGTGAGAAGGCGAAATATCCCCTCCGCAGGGTTATGCGTTGGGTTTGGGACCCGCCACGTAAAAAATCATACCAATGAAAAGGAGCTACAAGCATCGGATGAGTGAGCCCCCTTTGATGACGACCATGCAAACAAAATAAGGACTACGAATTGAGGGCATGCACCTGGAATGTCCGGTCCCTTAATTGGGAACCAGCTGCCCAGCTGGTTGATGTCCTCGTGAAAATAAAGGCAGACATCACCGCCGTCCAAGAAATGTGATGGACGGGACAAGGACTGAGACGAGTAGGTCCTTGTGGCATTTACTACAGTGGCCATATAAAGGAGCGCAGGTTTGGTGTGGGATTCGTGGTGGGAGAGAGACTCCATCGCCGAGTACTATCATTCACACCGGTGAATGAACCTCTAGCCACAATCCGAATCAAAGCGAGGTTCTTCAACATATCACTGATTTGCGCCCACGCCCCGACAGAAGAAAAGGACAATGTGACCAAAGATGCCTTTTATGAGCGCTTGGAGCGCACTTATGAGAGCTGCCCCCGCCACGATGTCAAAATCGTGCTTGGCGACTTTAACGCCAGGGTGGGCTAAGAAGGTATCTTTGGCACTACGGTCGGTAAATTCAGCCTCCACGACGAAACATCCCCAAATGGGTTGAGGCTGATCGACTTCGCCGGTGCCCGAAATATGGTTATCTGTAGTACTAGATTCCAGCACAAGAAAGAAAAGCCACCAACCAGATCGATCATGTTGTGATAGACGGAAGACACGTCTCCAGTGTTCTAGACGTGCGTACGCTCCGAGGTCCTAACATCGACTCGGACCACTATCTTGTTGCAGCCAAGATTCGCACCCGCCTCTGTGCAGCAAAAAACGCACGTCAACAAATACAAGGAAGGTCCGACGTCGAGAAGCTGCAATCACAACAGACAGCCGAACGATTTTCTACTCGGCTTGCACTCCTGCTCTCTGAGAGCACTCGTCAACAACTCGGTATAAGGGAACTGTGGGACGGCATTTCAAACTCCTTACGTACAGCTGCAACCGAAACTATTGGTTTTCGGAAAATGCAAAAGAACAGCTGGTACGACGAGAAGTGCCGTGTCGCAGTGGAGAGAAAACAGACTGCCTACCTCGCAACGTTACGATCGACCACAACACGTGCGGGATGGGATAGGACCAAGTGGAGAAGGACCTGGCTTCGCTTGGAATATCCAACTGGCGCCACGTAGCGAAAAGAACAAACGATTGGCGCGCTGTTGTTAACTCGGCTATAACCGCGTAAGCGGTGTCTACGCCAGTAAAGAAGAAGAATCAGTGGAAACGGCATTGACGTGACTCTATATGACCTGCAGTTAAAATAATAAAGTGATTTCATTTCGCTATAGTGACATATAGTGCAAAAAAGAACTCGGATATTTATTTATTTTAGACTTATGACAAATTGAAAATTAAAATTATGGTAGATTTCACTGTTCATACAAGTCCAACACATAAATAAATATGGTACATACCTGGGAATGATAACAAATTTAAATTTTTTTACCGCAAAATGAATCTGTGTAAAATCATAACCCTGTTAAATTTCAGTATTCGTCTTAGAAATTTTAAATTTATTTTACTGCATTAAGATTTTTCCCAAGAAGATAGTTCGATGTTAGGCACTTAACGAATAATTCTCTCAATTTCTCAATTGAATTGCAGGTGCCATTGAAAGAGTGCAGTAACTTCTAAAATGCAGGTCAATGCAAATATTTCTAAATGTCTACACGTAAGTATATACACATACATTTGTCTATACTTCGGATATCAAAATATGAAAAAGTTGGTGGGGTGTTTTTTGTTTCTAATTCTCCACTAACTTTTTTTCTCACTTTTAGGTAAATTGTAACCCTGTAATACGATTTTGTTCGTTAAAATTTTGAGTTTTTCTGCCCCAACTCTCGCTATAATATAATTATTATATAAGGAATTATAAAAAATGTGTCCTATACGAAATATTGTTTAATATAACGAAATTGCATATATTTGGAAGTCACATTAAAAAATTCAAATAGGTATTTAACAAATTTTTATCAAATTTTGCAAACGCTTAGGCATTCATATCACTTTGTGAGTCTTCTACTACATATACTTACATATATTTTACTAATAAAAAAAGAATTAAGAACTCAAAATTAAATTGTAAGATAGAATAAACAAAGAGGACAAATTTTTGTTGTAATCTGTATTTAATTTGTTTTGAACTTCATTTAATTAATTCAATGTTAGTTCACTAAACATTGACGTGAAATTTTTTTGACAGACATTATGGCGCTGTAAGGTGTTTGACACATCTACCGTTAGTCTCTTCTTCACATCTTTGATAATTTCATACTTAGGACGTCTTCTATATACATATTGTCAATAGAATGATGGTACCAAAGTTGATGATTTGATGACAAAAACAGCGAGAGCAGAGCCTGCTCGCCAACATGCATTGCTCCTGAGCACCAACTTCTTATGAATATGTATGCACAGAAATATTATAACACATTTGTATATATGTACATACATTGTATGTACATACATTCGTGAGTGTGTATGTACTTCAGTATTTATGTGGTAGACTGCAAAGTGCGTTGGCGTAAATTTGTAAATTTTGGCACTTTATTATTTTAAAAACTTCAACTTCGATCAAATATTAAGGCATATTTTAATGGTTTCATCACAAATTTTCTTTGTTATCACATTAACCTAATAATATTCTAAACGCATACCTATGTACACATTTGTAAACACATCACAGAAAGCTCGTTAAAGATTTGATTATGGAATTTATTCGAAACAAATAAAAAATTTGCACAATTTTTCTTGGCAATTAACTTTTTTGCTTAACAGCAATTAAAATTGGATAGATTGTATGCATTTTATGAATTTAGCACGAACGAGTCTCTGTCAAACTTTCATTTTCTACTGAAATTCGCGAATTCGTATTCGTGAGTTTTGCCTCTGCTAAAACCTGTGGTCACGTTAACCATAATGGGGCTGTTTTTGAGTCATCTTTGTATGCACATTTTTATTGTACTCTTGCTTATCCACACATTTAATGTTGCATTGGCTGATTTGGTTCCCGTGAGTCGAGAGTATGACTTTTTATATCTTTCAATTGCTTCAGAACACCACAAAAATTTTCATCCTTATAACTTTACTGTACTCATGCTCACATGCATCTGTTGAGAGAATGTCTGGCTACTTGTTGGAAATTTTTGAACGAGCTTCCTATCATCTTTTATAGGAACTTTTTACGGAAAAAGCTTCGCTTCTCTATATTACATACCTATGTATATACCATGTGTTCTCTGCACTTACCCTTACATTATCAACTGGTTGTTTTGTGCTTTCACAAGGATATGTATGTACGTACGTATTTGGATGTATTAGATATTACAAATATATATGTATATGGGTTTTCAGATATAAAACTGTATAAATTTTAGTTGGTCATTTATGTATGTACATATGTGTATATTTATACACTTGTATAGTCTGAATATATAATATTTATTTCGAACAGGAGTATATTTTTTGAGTAGAGCACATGACCTTGGATATATATTTATATTTACACTTTCAAACGTATGTATGTATGCATAAGTTGCGAGCTGTCTGAAATGATGAATGACCTGTAGATGATGGCAAAGGGCACACAATATGGACATACTAGAAACATTCGCTTATGTATTTTACATTTTTTCACAACAACAGGTGTGAAAAATATGACGTAGTACAAATAAATAATCTTATTTGTAACTGAAGTCCAACCATCTGATGAATGGATTAATTTGTCAATGTTTTCAACGGCTCTTACTCTGCCCTATCTACCTTTAATCTTCCGGAGTCTTTTGGACTTACTATTACCGAAAAAATCAGTGTTATTCGTTACTTAAACGTAAAATTAAATTACTACGTTTAAGGCCGGTATTGAACATTGATTTATCTTCTGATAAAGATCTCCGTGAATTCGGTCTGACTTTTTCGTTCACTAGTATGTATGATACATTCTTAAATAAATTCACATGATTCACTTATATCATAAATAACCTTACTGCATATCACATATGTACATATAACTCAACTTAAGATACAAAAATTTAATATACATATTCGCTTGATGTGGAAAACGTCGACCTGAGGATCGGAATTCATTATACTAGGGATATGAAGTTTAAAACAAAATTCTCACAAAAATTAAAAAAAAATAACTCACATTTTAAATAACATAAATGAAATCACTATATGGATATATTGGGCAAAGAAAAGTCTGGACTGATTGCATTAACTTTTGACAATGCTTCCAAGCAATTTAATGAATACTATGCATATACATAACTCACACACTGACCGACGTATTTGGCCTCAGAACAATGAAAAGGTTTATGAAGTATGTAATGGGAGCTGGGTTAATTGGTGGACCGATTTCTCACATTCTTGGCATTAACTTATAGTACATCCAGTGTTATACGTTCACTTACTTTTCAAAAGATATCTTACATTTTGACCGATATATATGACATAAAGCCAACTGTAACTTTGAAAAGTTCGAAGATCTTATGTTAGGTATATAGAAGATAGTTTTGAGAGATTTGATACATTTTTTGTCAACACTACATGCAATTAAAAGCTAAAGGCTGATAAAATGATGTCGAATTTTGTTTTGAAACATGCCAATTAAAGACCTATTTTTAATCGACGATGCTCCTTCCAGATGAAGCTGAACTAATAGGGGATGAATAAAAATTTTCGCAATGTTTATGCCACTAAACGTTACTCTCCTCATTCCCAACACATGGATCACAATGGAAAAAAACCACGAAGCTTCACTACAAAAACAGACTTCTAGCTTCAATAGCAGCGACGAAATCTGATTTGCCCCGGTCAATGAAGAAAGTAACATTAAAGACTGTAATAAGTACCTAGCTAATCGCTGGAAGAATATTTTAAATTTTTCGGAAAAAGATGATGATTCTGACGATAGTGTAACGTTGGCGGTTTTAAAATATTAGCCACAGTTTAAGTCCTGATATTTGTTTTTGTCCGCAGAAATGCTGAAAAGTTGTATAAGACTTTCCGAATTTGTCTCCTTTTAAAAATTTTAGAGTGAATGTAATACGTTACCAGGAAGAGGATTGAGTCATGTGTAGAGGTTCACGTACGTGAGGAAAGTTCCCTGATCGCCATTCACTTGGGAGTGGCCAGAAACGATTCTTTTACATATGACTCAAGCAGTTCACGACTTCCGCTCTTTGACCAAGTATCCTCTGGGTATTCTAAGAACATCCGTTTGAAGGCGAGCTAAAGTGAGAAGCCGAAATATCCCCTCCGCAGGGTTGTGCGTTGGGTTTGGGACCCGCCACGTAAAAAATCATACCAATGAAAAGGAGCAACAAGCATCGGATGAGTGACCCCCCTTTTGATGACGACCATGGCAAACAAAATAGAGACTACGAATTGAGGGCATGCACCTGGAATGTCCGGTCCCTGAATTGGGAACCAGCTGCCCAGCTGGTTGATGTCCTCGTGAAAATAAAGGCAGACATCACCGTTGTGGCATTTACTACAGTGGCCATATAAAGGAGCGCAGGTTTGGTGTGGGATTCGTGGTGGGAGAGAGACTCCATCGCCGAGTTCTATCATTCACTCCGGTGAATGAACGTCTAGCCACAATCCGAATCAAAGCGATGTTCTTCAACATATCACTGATTTGCGCCCACGCCCCGACGGAAGAGAAGGACAATGTGACCAAAGATGCCTTCTATGAGCGCTTGGAGTGCACTTATGAGAGCTGCCCCCGCCACGATGTCAAAATCGTGATCCGGATCGAAAAGCCACCAACCAGATCGATCATGTTGTGATAGACGGAATACACGTCTCCAGTGTTCTAGACGTGTGTACGCTCCGAGGTCCTAACATCGACTCGGACCACGATCTTGTTGCAGCCAAGATGCGCACCCGCCTCTGAGCAGCAAAAAACGCACGTCAACAAATACAAGGAAGGTCCGACGTCGAGAAGCTGCAATCACAACAGATAGCCGAACGATTTTCTACTCGGCTTGCACTCATGCTCTCTGAGAGCACTCGTCAACAACTCGGTATAAGGGAACTGTGGGACGGCATTTAAAACTCCTTACGTACAGCTGCAACCGAAACCATTGGTTTTCGGAAAATGCAAAAGAACAGCTGGTACGACGAGAAGTGCCGTGTCGCAGTGGAGAGAAAACAGACTGCCTACCTCGCAACGTTACGATCGACCACAACACGTGCGGGATGGGATAGATACCGAGAGTTGAAGAGGGAATTTGCAGACAGAAAAAAAGAAAAGGGGTGTGTGTGAGCAAGACAAAAAGCTCCGTCAGTTGAAACGACCCGAGGTTTCCAAGGCCTATCCGCAAAGAAAATAATTGAATTTTTAAATAATAGAATTTAATTTAACATAGTCATTTGAAAAATTGTAATTTGCTGTTTTCAAAGCAATCTTTTTGCCGACGATGTATGAATATGTAAAATAAATGAATACATTAGTCACTAACAGCGTTGCCGTTTTGATAAAATTGTATCTTTTTTGATACTTTTTTTTCTAAATTTTGTGATTTGATACTTTTTTGTTCACAAACGGCCTATTTTGATACCTTTTGCTGATAGAATTTAATTTTTTGAAACTATGAAAATGTTAAACTAAAAACAAACCTATTGTATCTGGATAGTATTAAAAAGTTGTGGGAATGTAGGCCAATTAAAAAACCCAGAAAAATATGAACTGGACAAAGACATTTTTTTAATTTGCTTCAAAGTAATGAGCTTACCTTATAACTCTGTGGCTGCTGAACTGGATTTTTTTAGATTTAAGGGGAATTGTGAGTCGAAAATGGACTTCTTTTGAAAATTAGTTCTGAACTGAAATGTCACCAATAAGGTTTCTATTATTTTTTTTAGAGTTTATTGTTAATCATAAAACAGGAAAAATAAAAACTCATTTATTATGACTTTCAGTTTTCGTTCCATGAGCAAACTGTTGTGAAATAAATTGAAATTAAAAAAAAATTATTCTATTTGCAAAAAAATACTTGAGTGTCTTAACTTAAATGTCTATATTTTTAATAAAAACAACCAGAAAAAACTGGTCTGAATTAGATACACAACTTTACTTATTATTTGTTTTTCATTTGCTGAATTTAGAAGGTGGAAAAGGTTAAAAATCTTTTCCTCAGATTATATTTTCTAACTAAAATTTTGAATATATTTTCAGGAACTGGTTAAATCAAACAAAGAGATCCAAAACTTTTTTAGTGCATCGTTTTTTAAAGATTGGAGCAACAATCCCTATTTCTGTCGCTTCAAGTGAACGCTCGTTTTCCTCACTTCGCAGGCTTAAAACACATTTAAGAAATAAAACTGGAGAAGCACGCCTGAACGGAATGGCTCTCTTGAATATCTATAGAGATATAGACGTGACGGAGGAAGAGATTTTAAATGTTATGGCCCAAAATAAAAGAAGATTAGACTTCAATTTGTGAATAAAATAATGAAACATTGTCTTTTTAGCCCGCAGTCTTCAATTTTGAAAATGTCGTTTAAACTATCGAAAAAGCAAAATGAAAAACGATTTTTTGAAAGTGTCACACTGGTATAGTTCCTTAATGCATATTAGTTCTTGTGCATACATAAAAGTGTGCATTATAAAAATTTAAAATCTCTCTTTTATTAATTCAAAAACATTTTTTTGTCACATGTGTATTATCTACAGGCAGTCTTTCCACCAATACAAACTACCAAAGTGAAGTGGTTTTGTTTTTGTTCGGGATGGCCTACGGAATACAATTTTAGTTAAGAACTTTTTTTAAGTATAATGAAAACTGTATTAGTTTTAATTAGGTTAAAGAAAAAAACGGCTTAAAATATGTTTGTTACGAAAGTGCGTAATTATAAATATAATTCATTAAGTAATTATTATATTAACTTATAAGAGTGTAGTTATACAAAATATGACTACGTGCTACTTTTAAATTATCAATACAGTAGAAACTCGTTTATCCGGCCCTCAGTTATACGGATTCGCGATTATCCGGACTACCAACCGCGACCAATTTATTTACTTATTTCTCTGAATATGATCTTAACAACTTCCCAACATATAACAGAACTTTTTGCATACCGTTATACAAATGAACAGATAATTCGGTGAACTTATTTTCAGAAACGTTGTTTTGCTATGCAGTGGCTTAATTATGTGAGCACAAGTGTACCTACAGGTCGAAATTATGGAATCATGAACGTGTTGGAACTTGCATATTCCGCTCGCGCCGTGTGGGGTCGCTGCCGCTGCCCCGCGCGTTTCAATATTGTTTTAGTTCGTTTGCAATTGTGACTCCGCTCTGACGTGTGTGTCACGTTTACATACTTATTTAAACATGCCAAAGCGTAAGAGAGTGGTGTTATCGCTTAAAGACAAAATAAATATCATTGATTCACTAAAAAAAGGAGAAACCGGCCGTAAGTTAGCTGAAAAGTATGGTGTAGGTACATCCACGATAAGTGATATTAAGAAGAATACCGATTCAATTTTGTTGTACACCTGCAAATTAGATAGTGAAGACGGGAGTACAAATCGGAAAATGAGGAAGAGACCGAAACATGAACTTTTAGAAGAAGCTCTGTATTGTTGGTTTTTACAAAAACGATCAACTGGGCAACCGATATCTGGACCTTTGCTCTGTGAAAAAGCATTACAGTTAAATAAAAAATTAGGCGGCGATGAATCATTTGTGGCAAGTAACGGATGGTTGTACAAATTTAAATCACGTCATGGAATTCGTGAATTGGAAATACAAGGTGAAAAAATGTCAGCCAATGTAGATGCAGCAAACTCTTTTAAAGATAATTTTAAGAAGAATTTGAATGAAAATAACTATGACTTGGATTTTGTTTATAATGCTGATGAAACTGGATTAAACTGGAAGTCGTTACCTTCAAAATCTTTAGCTTCTAGGCGAGAGAATTCAGCTCCAGGATATAAAACAAGCAAAGAGCGAGTAACAATATTAGTTTGCGCTAATGCTGCCGGGACCCACAAAATACCTTTGCTCCTCATAGGAAAATCAAAGAAACCCAGATGTTTTAAAAATATCAGGGTACCCTTAATTTATAAAAATCAAAAAATGGAAAATGATGCAGAACCATCTCATGATGTAGCATTTCATGCCCTGGAAACAGTTCTCAAGTAGTTTGAAAAACAAACAGAGAGTGATACTGTGAGTTTACTACAACTGAAACGAATTCGTGATATAGCAGCAATGAAGAGAAAAAGTTGCTTACGTTAAATGACAATTACCAAATATTTTAAACCAGATTAAACTTATTACCTACCTATTTATTTCATGATTACCAAATGCAAATTACCAAATACATATTGTAAACAAATTATTCGTAAATTCGTACCTAAATATTTTATTTCATGATTAATGCTGCAGTTTAGTTTTATGTATGTAATGTAATCTAAGAAAATATGTCCATACATACATAAGTAAGTGTTCATTTCTTAATAAACATTGATTTTCGTTGATATCTATTTGTTTTTCTTTATACATTCGATTATCCGGATTTTCGATTATCCGAATGCCTATCTACAACAATTAGTCCGGTTAATCGAGTTTCTACTGTACCATATATACATAGTATTAATTACTTAAGGTAATTCATCTTGTTAAACTTAGCCCTTGGAGTAAAATTCAAATCTTCTTTGGCCTATAGATATTTCGCCCCTTTTTCATTGGCTTTCTACAACCACTCTTTCAAAATTTATAAAAGGTTGGCCAAAAAATCCTGGATGCTCATTTTGCAGCATTAAGTCGATGGAGTTGCGTAGCCGAGGCTTAAGTAATGGGGAGAAATACAATTCATTGTGTTGTGATGAAATGTCATTGAAAACTCATTTGAACTATGATAGGTATAGGGATTTTATAGTAGGATTTGAGGACTATGAGGATGAAAATCGCATGTCCAGGATAGCGAACAGTGTTTTTACAGCAATGGCTCAAGGCATTGGTCTCCTGGTCTCAACCAGTTGCATACTTTTTCGTCCATAATTCTTGTAAAGGGGATGTGGTTCGGAAGTATGTTTTTGAAGTGATTGAGAAGCTCCAGGGAATAGGTCTTCATACCTGTCAATTAGTCTGTGATCAAGTATCCAATTTTGTTAATTTTGCTAATGTAGTGGGGATTGCAGATGATAGGCCCTATTTTGAAGTTAACGGTGAAGAAATCGTATTATTTTATGATTCTCCTCACCTGTTAAAGAGTACGAGATTTTGTATTGAAAACTTCAAAAACCATTTACAATTTCATGGGCATCCTGTAGATTGGAAAGATATAGTTCATTTCCATGAACAGGATTCACAACGTGATATTCGACGTGCGCCAAAATTGACTTCCCCACATTTAAAGCCCAGTACTTTTCAAGAAATTAATGTACGTTTAGCTGCCCAAGTCTTTAGCAATACAGTTGCTAGCGCAATGCTAGCCATGTATACAACGGGTCACTTAAATACATCTCAGTCCCAAACCTTTTTAAAAACCGCGGAATTTGTATTGTTTTTCGACCAACTCTTCAATATTTTTAATAGTAAATGCCTCGGTGAAACCTTTTCGGGCAGCTTAGAACAAATGATATTTTTAGTAGAAGCCGAAGAAGCACTTAACTCTATCACTGTTTGTTCGAGATATCACAAACACATTTTGGTTTATTAGAGGTTGGCTTCTTAACATCATTGAAGACGATTGTGGCGCATATTGTCCCGGGAGAGATTTGAATATATCAGGACAAGAAGACTTTGCCAAGACTAGAACACTATTTCGGACAAATTAGGAAAGGGGGAGGATTGAACACAAGAACAACTCCGTCTCTGTTTTCTGACCTTTTCCGTCAATCTTGGGGCCTTAGACATGTCAAATTTGTGACACGTGGCAGGGTGAATCTCTACAGCAGTGTTTCCCAAAGTGGGCGATAACGCTCCCTTGTGGGCGCTGCAGGTGTCAAGGGGGACGGTAAGAGGCACAGAAAGAAATTGGGGGCGTTGTGTAGAGGTCTGGGGCGTTATTTGTAATTTTATTTAGCTAGGAGGCCTTTTAGACAACGACTACAAGAGCTCTCGACTCTCAACAACAACTCGTGAACATCAACTAATGTGAATTAAAAGATTGCTCAAACTCGGTTCTATATTTCTCTCCGCGTCGTTCATATATCTGTCCTATTTTATTGAATATAGAAAAAATTAAAATCATGTCAATCGGTCGCTCCGTTTCATAACGGGGCATCTCGACAGGATAGAATTTATAGAATACTAACTATCAAACGTATTGCTATTGCCATTGCCAAATCTGTATGTGGGCATTTGCTATCATAATACTCGTATAATCATTTGCGCAAAGGTGTAGGGTAGGTAGGTTCGAGCTGATGTAGCGCATGCTTTGAGCTCTTGAATAATTTATTTTATCACTTGCGAAATGACGTCGGGTATGTAGTAGCTGATGTAGGGCACGTTTTGAGCTTTTGAACTCCTTAAATCTTTTTTGTGGAAAATAAAAAAAGGATCTATATCCTTTCTTACAAATGTATTTCTGGGAAAAATAAGATAATAAGAAAAGGAGAAAGATCCTTTTTTACAAATGTATTTCTGGGAAAAATAAGATAATACGAAAAGGAGAAAGATCCTTTTTTTACAAATGTATTTCTAGGAAAAATAAGAATTCATATTTTTGGACTACTATATAATAATTGTGCTTAAGCATTCCTATATAAACAATGTAATATTTATTTTATATTCATTTGTGGTTTTGCGCGAGTTAAGGAATGTATTCCTTATAATAGTAACAAATACCAAAACAACCTTTTGTTTCAGTAAACAGAATGTAGAAACAACCTTGAGTTGGAACAATTGAAATGCACTATCACTCCAACAAACAATCCTAAACAAACAAGTATCAAAACAACATTGAGTTTGAATACCACAACAACCTTATCTTAAAACAAAGCTATTGTATCTAAGAAAGCAATATATGTATATGTATGTAAACAAACCTAAACAAATAAAATAATCTGTATCTTAACAAACTATCAACTAGTAATAAGTAAACATACTAGTTAGTATAAATAGAAGTAAGAACCATGTAATAAGTTAGTCTTAAAGGTTGTTACGCAGCTCTCAAGTAATTGCTCAAGAAAAAAAATACATTATTTCTCAAGGAATTTTGACAGCTGGTTACGCATTGTGAATGATCTACATTAAAAGAGCAAGAGAGAATAAACACAGAAAACAAACTTTGTGCGTAATATGTATGTGTGTATGTGTATGGTAACATAAATATTTTCATTGAGTTTTAAGAAATGTTGTTGATGATTGGTAGGTTTTATACAACATTTCAAAATGGAATATACTTCATAATAATGATTTCAACTAATTTCGGATGAATTTGACGATTACTTCGAATTTCCTTTAAAGCGTAGTACGCAGCTCTCAAGAAACGTAAAAACTTCATATAAAAAAACGCTTAAGAAACGTTCAAGATACTTTCCTGCGACAAACTTACTTGTGCTAGTACGCAGCTCTCAAGAAATCTAGTACTAATTTTTGATACTTTTTTTCAGTAAAATGTGAATATGGCAAACCTTGTTTTGCAAAGTAACATCAAATCAACAATTGTTTCTTGAAGGAAATTCGAAGTAATCGTCAAATTCGTCCTAAATTAGTTGAAATCATTATTATGAAGTATATTCCATTTTGAAATGTTGCATAAAACCTACCAATCATCAACAACATTTCTTAAATCTCAATGAAAATATTTATGTTACCATACACATACACACGTACATATTACGCACAAAGTTTGTTTTCTTTGTTTATTCTCTCTTGCTCTTCTAATGTAGATCATTCACAATGCGTAACCAGCTGTCAAAATTACTTGAGAAATAATGTATTTTTTTTCTTGAGCAATTACTTGAGAGCTGCGTACCAACCTTAAGAAACAATTGTTGATTTGATGTTTCTTCGCAAAACCAGGTTTGCCATATTCACATTTTGCTGAAAAAAGTATCAAAAATTAGTACTAGATTTCTTGGGAGCTGCGTATTAGCACCAGTAAATTTATCGCAGGAAAGTTTCTTGACCGTTACTTAAGCGTTTTTTTATATGAAGTTTTTACATTTCTTGAGAGCTGCGTACTAAGCTTAATGAAGCATTGTTGTTGTCTTACGTGAGTTTATTAAAGATGAGAAAATATGTGAAGAACTATTATTTTATAGAAATTTAGAGACCGATACAAAAGGCGAAACCATATTCAATATATTGGAAAAGTTTTGCGTTGAGAAAGAAATTCCTTTGAAAAATATTATTTCAATTGCTACGGATGGCGCACCGGCTATGATAGGGTGCCATAAAGGCTTAATAGCGCACTTAAAAAATAAAATTCCAGATGTCCTTGGTGTACATTGCGTTATTCATAGACATTTAGTTGCTAGAAACTTAAGTGAAACACTATTTCAATCACTGCAATATGTCATCAAAGCAGTCAATAAAATCCGCAACAGCTCTTTGAATGATAGATTATTTCATCAGCCTTGTGTTACTAATGACGAGGATTTCAATCGTTTGTTGTTTCCAGTGGCGTAACTATAGGGTGGCAAGTCGGCAAAACGCCACGGGCCCCCAGCCCGAAGGGGCCCCCGGTCAGAGGAATTCTCAATTCCCAACATTTATTATTACACATACACATTACTTAAGTAAAAAAAAAAGTTTTGTCTTTCATTTATTTGTTACCTTCTTAGTTGCATACACAACTAATAAAAATATACCTAGGTATTAAACTTTCAATGCATTAGTAAAAAAAAAAAATTAACCCAGTTTTAGAAAGAATGGTCAAAATCCAATTACTCGTAATAATTTCGGAAACATGTGTGGACAAACATACCTCAAAAATGTGTATATTGGTTTACATTTATATTCACTGGGCATGTCTCAGGGTGTCTCATCAGTGTTGCCGTTTTAGCGCATTACGCGCTAGATAGCGCAATTCTAGACTCTTCAGCGCTTTTTTTCTCAATACAATGCGCTAATAATTTTTCGGAATCTAATAGAAAATTGTAAAAATTATTGACGATCGTAAATTTAAGCCAATAAGTTAATTGCCAGAGCCGTAAAACGTTAGGAAAATAACGAGCTGGGAATTCCCCAAAGGATTTAGTATTCCCCGACCACAATGTTATTGATGCGTTTAATATTTTGTCTCTTTTTTACATTAAAGTGTTATGTTATGACTGTCTCTGATTTTACTAACAGAGTTCAATTATAATGATACGTCATCAGTTGAAAGTTCTTAAGAAAAATTGCCACACCTTTGAAGAAAATGACTAAAACTGTAAAAAAAAGAAACGGCATCTGGTGAAGGCACACCAACCGCACCCGAACGTAATGATGACCAGAAAGATATGTACATAGTTATTTAATTTAGTTGATTTTGATAAATGTAATAATGGTTAAATAAATTCACATAAAAACACATCTTCTCTTACGGCCATTAAAAATTCACAGCTAAAATTTAGCGCAATTTTGAAATGAGTTTGGTGTATTTTTTTCTTTCTCAAACGGCAAACCTGCTTAAAATTTATGTTGGTAATACTTGCTGATGCTTGGAGAATCCCCGATTCGAGTTTGTATATATGAAAAACTCCACTATTGTATTACGCAAGAACTCACCAAGCAATTAGCAGTTTATTGTTGTAAGAATTGGTTGTTTGTTGCAAGTGAGGATATATTTAATTAGTTAATTATGAAAATAGGTTGACAATGTTTACTCGGTAAGAATTTTATTCTAATATTTAAAATAATTTATACTATTACAATTATTTTAATTTTTAATCTACCCATAAAATTAATCATTTACATCTCATTCTTTCATGAAGTTTATAAACTCCTTCTCTGTTGCTCTTTGGGCTCCGACAAAGTTTTTGCCATTATCGCTCATTATTTTTGATGGAAATCCGCGTCGTCCGACAAAGCGTGCAAATGCTGCAAGAAAAGCCGCAGTAGTCAGATCTGAACAAAGCTCGAGGTGTACTGCCTTTGTCGTAAAACATACAAAGACAGCCACATACGATATGGTAAAGGGTAGAGCATAGTAGGTATCGGTAGTAAAGTTTGAAATCACAAGATACGAAATTATTATTTAAAATAATGATTTTCATAGCGCATTTCAAAATCAATTCACTATTTTGACATTCGTAACCACCAAAACTATTTCGGTACCTATGTTCATCGTTCTTTCAAAACTTACAAAATTTGACACTTGAATTGAACTTTCAACAATCGGTGGACTTTCGTTATAAACATTTTTACGGTCGCTTTTTTGGCATTTGTTAGTAATTGAGTAGATTTTTCAATAAATAAAAACTATAGTATTATTACAAACTTTTTGCGCTTTTGTTCTAGAAAGTATCAGAGTGGAAGCGAAAAACGAAAGCGAAAGAAGGAGTCTGAAGAACAAAATAAAAAGTTACCTAAAATAAGTCAGTACTTTAATAATCAAGATAGTATACAAGAAGAATCAAATGAACAGCGCGACGGAAAGGCAGAAAATGATGACATAAGTGGCAATATCGTAGGGCCCGATAACAGTGAATATTTAGATTCAGAGCAACCACAACCAGGTACGAGTAAATCTTTAAATGAATCATGTTTGGACATAGAAAAATTAAAATCTTTACCGCATGTTACTGATAATGGTAACTTTAAAGAACTCAATGATCAAGTAAGACGGTTTGTGATCGAAAACGGACACTGTAAACCAAAAGGACCCTTTTTAAGGGATAGTAACAATAGATCTTTCTTAGATAAATATTATTACACTGTTTCTAAATCTGGCGTAAAGTTAGAACGTGCATGACTGTCCTATTCTCTATTGCTTCAAAAAGCATATTGTGAACCATGTTGGTTATTCGCAAATAGGGCATCTAAAAATATACAAAATAGGCTATGTTCGTAAATGCATCATGACGCGCATCATGACGATTGCATAACAAACAGAACGTTCAGAAATGCCAATATTGCAGCACTACAATAATCAAGCGTTCAAAAGACAACACTTCTATCAGCTGTCATTCATAATTTCTATCAAAAAATTGTTTACTGCATTTAACTACGATGTCTGACGAAAAGTAAGTGCAAAACATTTTTATTTTAATTTTTGTATTAGAATTTAGTTAAATTATGTTGATAATAATTGTATAAATTAATATTTTTAAATTTTTAGTGAAAATCTCAGTAATGCGGAGACGCAGTTATTGCTGAGAGTACGGTTGAATATGTCCTCGGGAAACGACTTTATTGTTTTAATAAATGATTTGTTTTTAGGTATTTTTCTTTTTAAAGACAAACATTTGTACCTACAAATTTTTCTTTTTAAAGACAAACATTTGTACCTACAAATTTTTCTTTTTGACTTCAATACCCTTCTTTTTCTTAAATTTAAAGAAAATCTATCATTTCTTTGCTCACAAATTTCGTCTAGTGTTAGATTCAGCAAAATTTCCATTTTAGTACTATACGCGTTCAAAAATGCAAACAAATGTATCTGCAAATTGTCAAAAATAGTATAAGAAGTATCAAACGTCAAACTTGCAGTGTTGCTACTGTTGCTTATGCTGCAAGTCATGATGCATTTACGAACATAGCCATATTTGGATGGAAGGCTATGATGATTGGAAACATATTGTGGAAGCCATAGAAAGACATGAGACATCGAAAGAACATTTGCATTCATGTTTTGTACATCGACAGTGGCAGTTACATGGAACACTAGATGAAGAGCAAGAGTCCATTATCAAGAGAGAAAAATTTTTTTGGCGCCAGGTACTCACTAGACTCCTTGATGTTACTCTGACACTTTCAACCTGTAATTTAGCTTTTCGTGGCCATAAAAAACTTTTTTGAGTATTGTTGAGTTTTTAGCCAAATACGAACCTATTTTACAAGAGTTGCTAAGCAAACCTTAGGGCCAGATTAAATACTTAAGTCCAAAAATACAAAATGAGCTCTCTGCTGTTCTGGTTCAAAAAGTGGAAAATACTCTGGTAAATGAAATAGTCACCGCACCGTTTTATTCCATTTTGTTTGATACTACTCAAGATATTTCCAAAACAGATCAATTGTGTGAACTTTACCGTTACTGTGTAATCGAGAAAGATGAAAATGGAACTCCAAAGGCGCTCGTAATTAAAGAGTCATTTTTAGGATTTCATAAGGTTAAGGATCAAACTGCCTTAGCAATGTCCAAGCAGATAATAAAATCCATAAATGACAACAGTATTTCTCTGAATAAGTGCCGTGGACAAGGGTACGATGGAGCTAATACCATGAAAGGTACTTATGGCGGAGTTCAAAAACTCATAAGAGATATAGAGCCAAATGCAGAGCCAAAGCCATCGATCTTTCAAATGCTTCAAAGCGGTTGCAAGTCTGTCTAGAAGAACTTGAAAAGTATCGACATGAATTTGAAGATTTAAAAACGGAAGCAGATAGTATTGCAGTTAAATGGTCTATAAACCCTGAATTTCCTAAAACTCGTCAGAGAAAAGTGAAACGTCATTTTGATGAAATTTGTGAGGATGAACGTCTCCAAAATCCTGAAAGCTTGTTTAAAGTGAACGTATTCTATCGTGTATTAGACATCATCATTAATCAACTTAGATCGCGTTTCCTTGGAATGAATGAAATTGTTTCCAATTTTAGTGTCTTGCAGCCTGCCACTTTGCAAAACTTGAATGATACTGATTTATTGGAAAAGGCTTTAGCATTTGTCCATTAATATAAAAAAGATATATCTATGTCGTTTTCCAAAGAATTTCTCAGTTTTCGATCCTCCTTTAAACACGAAATAGAAAGGTCATCTTCTATAAGAGAACTTGCTGACTTATTAATAATAAAGAATCATTTTATATCAATCATTTTATTTTATATCTTCAATTGAAATTGATAAAAACTTATTTAAGAAATTCTATGGGACAAGAAAGGTTAAGCAATTTGGCTATTCTATCCATCGAAAATTCTATGGCCCGAAATTTGAACTTTGATGATGTCATTAACACTTTTGCTGAACAGAAAGTCCGAAGAAAGGAATTTTAATAATTAAAATTGTGTACTTAAAATAAAATTGTGATTTCAGTTCAATATGTCCTTTAAATTAGGTACCTTTAATTAAAAGTGAATAATTAGAAAATCAGGAAATTAGAATTCGATGAATTTTGCAGCCTTGAACGGTATAGTTACGCCACTGGTTGTTTCATACTGAAGTTCGTTGGCTATCAAGAGGCAATTGTCTGACTCGATTCTACAACCTGTTTGACTCTGTTATAGAGTTCTTGGAAACTAAAGATACAGAAATTCAAGACAAGCTCATAACATCAAAGAATGATATAGCTTACATGACAGACCTGTACAAATTGTTCAACGACATGAATCTCCAACTGCAAGGCGATAAACTAAATTTAATTAAAACAAAAAACGTCGTTGCTGCTTTCGCAGCCAAACTGCTTCTACACAAAAAGAATCTGGGCAGACGTGAGTTTCACAATTTTCCGAATTTATCAGTATCATACAGTAACGACGAATTGTTTGCCTACTGCCAACATTTGGAAAACCTCCACATTGACTTCACCGAACGATACCAGGACATTTTGAACTTGGAAATACCAGACTGGGTGTTGGATCAGTTTTCAAATGTCAACACAGCAATGTCACCTCAGCTGGAAGAAGAACTTATAGAATTGACAACAAACGAGAAAATAAAAATCAAGTTCAAAAATGGTTACCAAGAATTTTGGCTACAAAAACCGATCTCGCAATTGTACCCTGGATTGTGGTCAATCGTTCAACGATTCATGATAGCATTCCCATCGTCATATTTGTGTGAACGTGGGTTTAGTGCTGTGACAGCACTGCTTACTAAAAATAGAAATCGTTTGCTTGTTACCGAACGTGGCGACTTGCGACTGTTCTTGAGTAAATTGGAACCTGATATTACAAACTTATTAAACAGCATCAGATTCATCCTTCACATTAGTTTTTATATATGGATCGATTATTTTAGTTTTATTTTTAATAAAAGATTCTCTGTTTTAATACTATAAAGTTGTATTCCAATAATCATTCTTATTGGCAGGTGGAGCCCGTAAGAGTTAACTTGAGACCTAAGCGCCGTTGTATGTTACCTACTGCGCTTAGGTTTCAAGTTGCTGGTTATAGTAAAAGTTTCGTTTAGAATTCTCCGTTAATATACATATATAGGTCACAATAATTAATTTGAAGTTATAGTGGTTTTTAAATATGTGAAAAAATGGGGGCGCTAAAAAAATAATTATTCTCAAAGTGGGCGGTAGACAAAATAAGTGTGGGAACCACTGCTCTACAGGGTAGAGATTTAGAGCTATTTTCTTTCAATACCCTTGAACATTTCAAGGTTTGTCAAGACCGTTCTTATACAGCCCCTATAATGCTAGGAATTGTATCGAAATCGATGTAATTGAAAGCGATTTCCTACAGCGAAATTCATTTGCATATTTTTGTGGTTATATGTATTATGAATATTTTAAATTGCATAATTGTTCCCAGTCTTTGCCACTTTTTGAAAAAGATCAGATCCCTGAAGACGCATTCACTTTTACAAAAGAAAAAGTGTACGATTCGTCAAATCTGGTAAAAGCTCCTGAACCCTTCATAGATTTTTTAAAAAAACTTGATGCAATATTGAATGACAATTTTGATTCTTGTTGTCATCTTGGAGGATTTTCGAAAAAATTACATAGGGTGATGAATGATGTAGAATCTTTTTATTGCTGCGAAAATTCCTCCCCCTTCTAAAAGTTAACTTCTGTATTTTAATGTATTTAATAGAGTAGTAGGATTTTTGATGCATCTATTTTGGGAGCTTAGGAATCTTTATTAATTATTAAATTATTTTGTGCAATATTTTTATTAATATAATTTTTATTTAAATTTTTATGTAAATTATTAATTATGTTTATTTTAAGTTGTAAAGGTGAAAATTGGTCTACCGGGGAACCGAACACCTAAAAAAAGTCGGTAACTCGCCTTATTGCAAACCTCAAGGGTGGTGTGGAAAATGCAAAACTTAAAAATTCAAAAATAAATTATCAAAAATATTTATAATGTTAAGTCTGAAAATAATTATATGTATACATTTATATGCAATATCACAAACTTTATAAGGAAATAATGTATTATGTATTAAAATCCAGCTTAAAATGCCTAAATATCTTCTTTTTTCTTCTTTCTAAATTAAAATTATTGGTAATAATATTTCAAAAACTTACGAATACAAACCGTTTTATGTTTTCTGTCTGTCAATTGTAAACAAATACATTCAGAAGAAAACTCACCACCGAGAAATATAAAAACTGGGCTGCATTTTATTAATAAGAACTCACTCTTCTTCTTCTTTATTGGCGTAGACACCGCTTACGCGATTATAGCCGAGTTAACAACAGCGCGCCAGTCGTTTCTTCAATAAGAACTCACTACATAAAGAATATCTGACTATCAGTAAAAGATATTTTTATGAGCGAAATATTGCACGCTATTGCGTTTAAATCAAATATTAGTAAATATATATCATTAATAAACAATTTCCTTTTATATTAAGCAACAATATTTATAGTTTTTGTTATTTAATAAAATAAATTTTCTAAGTGTTTACTTCCTCAATATATACAGCACTGCGTTGCTACCTCTGAAAATCCAAGATGGCCGCTATTCACCCCTCAGAAAGCTACCACGAAAAGGTTATCTACTGTATATACTGTGCCTGTGCGCAAATCTGCGAGAACTTCGCTTTAATGTGGATTGTGGCGATACGTTCATCCACCGGAGTGAATGACAGTACTCGGCGACGAAGTCTCTCTCCCACTATAGTACTGCAGTAAATGTCACAAGGACCTACTCGCCTCAGTCCTTATCCCGTCTTGGATGGTGGTAACGCCAGCCTTCACTCAAAAGAAGACATCAACCAGCTGGGTGGTATAGTAATCCTTAATTCGTTTGCCATGCCATGGTCGACATCAAAAGGTACCCGGAAGTCGTGATCTGCTTGAGCCATATGTAAAAGAATCGTTTCTAGTGACTCCCAGGTGAATGGCAATCAGAGAACTTTCCTAACATGCGTGAACTTCTACACAAGACCCCATCCTCCATTCCAGACCTTGCATAATAAAAAAAGACGTCCCAAATCATGACACTTTCACCACCTTGGTAATTAAATCCACTAGGACCGTTGAGTGTAAATTTTTTCTCGTCGGAAAAAATTACCTTTTCCATTTTATCGTCCATTTCATGTGCGTTTTTGCGAACTGCATCCTATCATCCTTTTGTCGGTGCCGGTGCTTTTGATTGCTTTTTATAAACAACGTTTTGTGTTGTGTTTAAAATTTTCTGAGCACGACAACTCTCGAAGCAATTAACTTTTTTTTTGCTGCCAGGTCCTTAATTTGAAATTTTGGTATTTTTTTGTTACCTTTGGTTTTGTTTCTTCTGGCCATAATTTCTGCCCAATCGTAAATAAATTCTGATAACTTTCTCAGATCTGCGAATTTTTAAAGCAATCTGCACATTACTCAAGCCATTTTCTTTATTTGCCGTTATAACTGCTTTCTCTTCATTTGACAAGTAGGGTCCCTTCGGCATGAATTTAAAGGATATGAAAAAAAAAAAAACATAATAACTTAGACGATTCCAATAAATCCATGCAATGTCAGTTTTAAGATTTTTCCTTAAAAAAATACAACTTACCTATTTACCTATTAAATGCGCACTGAAATTAACAATGATTACCGTTTTTCACTGACAATACTTTAGGTTTGACATGTGCATGCTAATTACAATTAAAAAATAAATGGTTGCGTATGCAAAATGAAAATTATTCTCAGCCGGCGTAAAGTACCGTAGTTATTTTCAGAATAACATAATAGGAACTAATTGCTATTCGGCTAAACGAAATGGGCACACTGTATATACTTACATTCAAATATTATCCCCCGAAATAATATAAGAGGGTTTTAAAGGGCCGGTGTCAATATTGGAAGATGGGCGTGGCCGGACCGATTTCAACCAAATTTGGTACGTGACATTTACCTGATATGTTTATATTATGATGTGAAAATGGACGTAATCAGCCTACTTCACACATAACACAAATTTTAAACTTTCACTTTTCAGCATATAAATCAAGAATCAATTAATATATCAGAATAAAACTTCGCCGAACAGTGCATTTGAGGTGGGCCACCTTATGACTAACAATTGCACAAATTGAGCCTAACCGGTCAAGCACTTAGGTACTGAATATGTGAACCCAACGCTTAAAGTTGAATTTACCGAAAATATCAGTCAATGATGGAATATATAACTAAAATTCAGAGAGAATCCTCGCCTGATATACGTATGCTTGTGTGTTCCAAATGAGATGAATGAGGTCAATAATTCTCAATACTTAAAATTGAGAGATTACCTTACCTGGCTTTATTCCTTGTAAGTTACAAGAGTATTAAATGTTCCGTTACACCTGAACTTAGCTCTTTCTTTCTTGTTTTTTTGTTCATGTCTTGTTTTATAAATAAATCCAAAATTTATTTCATAAAAATGATGAGTACAAAGCTAAGATCTTTTAATATTTTGCAGCGAAAATTAGATAGATTTCAAAGTAAAAGGACACATTATTACTAAGAAAAGATGTTCTCTAAGTTTCATATTATCGATAAAATTCATCCATGAGTACTTAGATTCACATATCCTGTAACTATAATTTCATTTCTAATATACATACATATTTGAACGTGAGATGTTACACCTTGAGTGCGCTATATGTGCAAACCTATATCTTGATACTCGTATGTATATCTTTTTTCTTGAATTATATACTGTTTAGTGAAAGAAACATAGGTGGAATGTGAGATATATATGTATGTACATACATTAAACCTATTAGGCAGGAAGGCCGCGTCCATTGAATTTGAAGTTTAGTTATAGCACTTTAGGCTAAGTTCGGCTATTGTGATTGTTCGGATTCTTCTACCTGCATAAAATGAGCTAAATTTTCGATCTTCAATAGGAACTTCTTTTAATAAAGCAATGGCTTTCACGAAACAAAATGAACTTGTTTTTCGACGAAAAAAGGGAAAGTAGGCGTTTAACTATGTCATTGTTCGAAAATTATTTAAAAAATAAAAATTAAACTCCCAAAAATTTAAGCCAAAAAAAACGAAAAACGAATCGTCAAATATAATTTGATTTCGAAAATCTCTTAACTTTGCAGACTCTGAACGCGAAGATATCTTTGTAGCCAACATAGAAACGGAATGTCATTTTCGTGGAACTGTTGGTGAAAAAATATATGTAGTTAAAAAAAAAACAAAAAAATGCACTTTTTTAACATAAGCTGACAGTAATAAGACTGAAAATTCTACAGTTGTTGTGAGAACAGTGTGATGAGCTCGACATACGAAAAATATGACACAGCATACTACACTTTTATCAAATACATTTTTTTGTTTTTAAATCTCGCTTTCACTATTATACTACATATTATTTTGGCATTAATGACGTTGATAGTAAAATGGTGGACGTAATACCCAATAGCCCGATAACGTCCAAATGCAATACCGACATCCGCATAGTCAACCAGGGAACCAGGGAAGTTTCAATATTTCACGGCGTTTTCAGGTGGACGGGCAGAAATACTAAGCGAAAAAACATCAAGATAAGGAAAAAATTTAAAAGGTCATAAAAAAATGACACATACGAACGCCACACCCTTTGAGGGTTTTACTATACTGTCCTAGTACCATCACTCTGACTTGGAATTTCTCACCCCCCAGATTAGCTGTTGTACTGTGTTATTAATAGTATTTTACTTTGTGGTTTTCTTTATTTTCATATTTTCGAGTGGAGTTTCGCGCGGAATAAACCAGTAAAAATCTGCAAGCATTCCTTCTGCCCATTTTCCATTGTAGCGCCTCTCTAGGTGCATAATATCTTGATGAAACCTCTCACCATGTTCATCTGATACCGCTCCAAGGTTCTTTTTCTTCTTAATTGGCGTGGACACCGCTCACGCGATTATAGCCGAGTTAACAACAGTGCGCCAGTCGTTTCTTCTTTTCGCTACGTGGCGCCAATTGGATATTCCAAGCGTAGCTATGTCCTTCTTCAGATGGTCCTTCCAAAGGAGTAGAGGTCTTCCTCTTCCTCTACTTCCCCGGCGGGTACGGCGTCGAATACTTTCAGAGCTGGAGTATTTTAGTCCATTCAGACAACATGACCAAGCCAACGTAGCCGCTGTCTTTTAATTCGCTGAACTTTGTCAATGTCGTCATATATCTCATACAGCTCATCGTTCCATCGAATGCGATATTCGCCGTGGCCAATGCGCAAAGGACCGTAAATCTTTCGCAGAACTTTTCCTCGAAAACTCGCAACGTCAACAAATCAGTTGTTGTCATCGTCCAAGCCTCTGCACCATATAGCAGGACGTCAATTATGATTGACTTATAGAGTTTGGTTTTTGTTCGTCGACAGAGGACTTTACTTCTCAATTGCCTACTCAGTCCGAAGTAGCACCTGTTGGCAAGAGTTATCCTGCGTTGGATTTCTAGGCTGACATTGTTGGTGGTGTTTACACTGGTTCCCAAATATACGAAACTACAACTTCAAAGTTATGACTGTCACTCCTTTGAAGTTGGTCGCCTTGTCGTGGCGAAGGGGCTTAAGTAAGAGTAAAGTGTGCATCCCAAAGGAAACGCACTCTAATCTTACGAACTAAGAGGGACACTTCATAATTCCCACAATAGCGATATGGATGAATAAACCCTAGGTTTTACGCCCATCTCCTATTGTGGAAGTATGAGGATACCCGAACCAACACCACCCTAAGCCAAGGTGTCGAGGTACCCGTGCCGAGGGCTGAATGGTCAGCGGGGGGTAATAAATAGCTGATCGCGAACGGTCCCCTCCGATGCCCGGGCGAGGTCGGAGGTATAAAAGCCTTCTCTCCGCATACCGGCTCTGCGGACGAGTGACCAACCCTTTCCGGATTACTCGTGGGACCAAACATGAACGAAAACAATAATACAACAACAACAACAACTAAGGACATCAACTATCGGAATCCTACTACGGAATCCGAAGAAGACGAGCTACTTGCCTCCAGCCAGGAGACGAGTAAGAGTACTACCGGACATACCAACCAAAGTATACCGGTAGATACAGCAGTAAAAGCCCCTGATATAAGGGAGGAAGCGTCCACCTCCAAGGCTGCCATGAGCACCAACCAAAGTGCGCTGGCGACTAAAGGAGAAAACAGGAAGAAGCGCAAGAAATCCCAGAATCAGCTGAGGAAAAACCGGTACCAGAGGGCAGTCTTCATACTAGGAAAGATAGCCAAAGACCAGGCAGCCGGTACCCCAGTTGATGAGGCCGAAACAAAGCGCCTCAAAACTATCGTAGAGGAATATGAAGGCTACCTGAAAAGGAAGCAATCACAACCTCAAGAAGAGAGCAAGCGAGAGAGCACTTCTCAGAAGAGAAATCGCTCCATCACAGAAGTACCCGGAACTCAGCCCAAAAAACCGAGGCGAAGCGAAGGTGAACACAGCAGCACAACAACGGCAAGGCATTTCTGCGATGTTGCCAGAGATAGCCTGCAGGTGGCCATCATAGACGGAAATTCCTCCTCTCCGAACACAATGCAGGAGAGATGGGTGGAGATCGACGTCAGATTGTCGAGTATGGTGCTAAGCTATGTACTCGACAATCCTGCGGGTCCTCACCCGGAGTTTGACTCTTCTGAGACCCTCAGGGGCTACAGGGTCATCAAGTGCGCGGACCAGGCCTCGCTGGATTTCCTGACGGGTAGTGTGGCTAAAATTAGCAACGCCTTTGTAGGCCTCCAATTGAGGCTTATACCCGCCAAGGACATTCCGAAGAGACCTCGTGCTCGCATTTGATTACCCCCTCTAGAGGAGCCAGGCGAAAAACTTCTGCGGTGCATCAAGCTGCAGAACAAATCTATACCTAGTATAGATGAGTGGCAGCTAATCAAGGAGGAAAACCCGAATAAAGCAAGCAAGCCAATACTAGTGGCCATTTGTGATGAGTCCATTGAGGCTCTGAAGAAGACTGACTACAAAATCAGCTTCGGAATCCGCAAAGCCAGACTAAAAATATTCCAAGGCGACAAAGCGGCTGACGAAGACGACACGGAAGAGGTCGACGACGCCAGCCAGTTGCTAAAGAATGTGGGCATCGAAGAAACCCGAGATGCCCAATAACATAAGATGCGTACAGATAAACCTGCAGCACTCGAAGAGTGCTACTGCGAATCTGACAACCCTCGTGAACGAGGGGGCATCGACATCAGCCTAGTACAGGAGCCCTGGGTCAATGATGATACCATTAAAGGGCTAAACAGCAGCAACCATAACCTGTTTTACACACGGAACAGAGGTAAACCTAGGGCATGCATTCTTATCAATAAAAGTATAAATGCATTTCTTTGTCCCAATTACAGCACAGCAGATATCATAGTGGTAAAGGTGGAACAGAAGGATAAGCCCTTCTTCTTGGTCTCGGCCTACTTGGCCCATGACGAAGACATACCACCGGCCCCACTCACCAGACTAGTAGAGGAGAACAGGAAGGAAGATGTCCTAATAGGGTATGATGCAAACGCAAGGCACACCGTATGGGGTAGCTCCAGTATAAACACCAGAGGTGAGTCACTCTTGCAGTATATTTTGAATAGTAATCTAAGTATTTGCAACAAGGGCGATAAGCAAACTTTTATTTTCCCAAGCTCGGATAGGTTTCCGGGGTGGGAGGAAGTGCTTGACCTCACGCTATCAACAGACACAGACAGTCTCGTTGTGGATAACTGGAGGGTATCCGATGAGCCTTCCATGTCGGATCACTCCTGGATACTCTTCAGCATCCACGAGAAGTACAGTGCGCCTCTCACTTACCGGAACCCTAGAAGAACGGCATGGGGAAAATTTACCAGTATAGCAACAAAATGCCTTGAAAAGGGAGGCAATAAGAGCATCAGAAATCCTGAGGAATTAGATTCAGAAGTAGAGAAGTTAGAAAAAATCCTAACCACAACTTTTAATAAATCTACTCCGCTAACAGTTTTGAAAAAGAGAAAGTCTCTTCCTTGGTGGAACAGTGAACTCAAGAATTTGAGAACACAACTAAGGAAAACTTTCAATGAGAGTTTTAGAACCAAATTCTGGCAGCCATATAAAGACAGTATGAAAGAATACAAAAAAACAGTCAGGAAAGCTAAAAAGGACTCATGGCGATCTTTCTGTACATCGATAGAAAGTTGCACAGAAGCCGCCAGGCTGAGTAAAATGCTATCCAAAGATCATATTAATACTGCCTACATTAGGGCGGAGGGAAGTGATTGGACCTCCTCGGCAAAAGAGTCTCTGGAGGTACTATTCACAACGCACTTCCCCTGGAGTCAACAAATACCTTCAACGAGGGTTCAACCAGAACCACCGCTGAACGCAGCTGACTATCGAAGCCAAATAGTAGACAAAAGAAAAATCAAATACGCCATAAATAGTTTTGCACCATATAAAGCGGCAGGTCCTGACGGGATTATGCCCATAATGCTGCGAAAACTGGTAGAACCAATGGCTCTAAGGCTAGAAAATATATACAAAGCAAGCATACAACTATCTTACATCCCAAGAAGTTGGAAAAGAAATAAAGTTGTGTTCCTCCCAAAACCAGGCAGAAGAACACACGAGAATGCCAAGGATTTTAGACCTATAAGCCTTACCTCCTTTATGCTGAAGGTACTAGAAAGGCTAATAGATCTACACGTAAGAACAATAATGGCGGAGAAGTTATCGAAGTCCCAACATGCGTACATGAAGGGCCGATCAACCGAAACCGCCCTTCACGAGGTGATAAGTGTAATTGAAAAATCACTACATCACAAACAATACACCATGGCTGCATTTCTAGACATAGAGGGCGCCTTCAACAACATAGAAGTAAATGCGATAATTAATTCTCTGGCACATGGTGGGATAGACGACACTGTGTGCAGATGGATACTATTGATGCTTGAGAATAGGAAGATTATAGCTTCAAACGGCGCTGCAACACAAACAAGCTATGTGAGTAGAGGAACGCCTCAAGGGGGGGGTCCTCTCTCCGCTTCTATGGGTTGCAGCGCTGAACGAAATACTACTCCAACTAAACGGCGGAGGAGTGAAAGCAGTAGCGTATGCAGACGATATAGTGTTGTTGGTCTCAGGCATGTTTCCTTCAACAGTCAGCGAGATTATGGAAAGAGCACTTCGTAGGTTAAACCTATGGGCTAAAAACAATGGTCTAGGAGTAAACCCGAACAAAACAGAACTGATGCTATTCACTAGCAGAACCAAAATACCTCAGTTTCAACTTCCGGTACTAAACGGTACTACACTCACTCTATCCCCCACAGCTAAATACTTGGGGGTGGAGATTGACACCAAACTGTCCTGGAAAATAAATATAGAAAAAAGAATATATAAAGCATACATGGCCTACTATACTTGTAAGAAAATCGTAAACAAGAATTGGGGCCTTAAACCAAGTATAATCATGTGGATGTATACGGCTGTCATAAGACCTATACTTACATATGGAGCTCTGGTATGGTGGCCAGCGCTAAACAAACAATACAATATTAGAAAATTAAATGGAATACAAAGAGCAGCATGTGCGGGTGTTACGGGTGCAATCAGGTCATGTCCAACTGATGCGCTCAATGTGATCCTGCATCAACTACCAATGGACATTTTTATTCACAAAACAGCAGCTATTGCGGCGATAAGAATAAAAGAATTGGGAGGTTGGAATCAGCAGAACTACGGACATAGTGTAATTCTAAAGAAGTTCACTATTAATAAATCAGACTACATTCTCCCAAAGCTGGATTTCAATAGACACTTCCAGGTGAGGATACCATCTAGACGAAAATGGAGAAGAGGTTCAATGGTAGAGGAAGATACCACCTCAAACTATACCGACGGGTCCAAAATGGACTGTGGAGTAGGCACGGGGGTATTTTCCGCTGATCTAGGCATATCTCTCTCTATACGTCTACCGAACTCGGCCAGCATCTTCCAAGCAGAAGTACTAGGCATAGAAAAAGCCTGCGAAGTTCTATTAGAAAACCACGGGAATATACATAAAGCAACTATATTTACGGACAGCCAGGCGGCCCTCCTGGCATTGTCTTCACCCATGACAAATTCCAGTACAGTTCACAACTGCAAGAGATCACTAAGCTCAATAAAAGACAAGCACCAGCTAAACTTGATCTGGGTTCCCGGCCACAGGAACATTTTCGGTAACGAAAAAGCAGGCGAGTTGGCAAAGGCAGGAGCTTTCCTCAATGAATCCATGGCGGAGCTAATACCAAGCCCGCTAGGATCGATAAAAGGAGAGATCAATAGACAATTTCAGCAAATTGCAAACAACAGGTGGAAAAACATTACAAAATGCGTCATAACTAAACAATTATGGCCAACATATGACAGGAAAAGAACCAATGACTTAATAAATAGGTCAAGAAAAAGTATTTACAGAATAACAGCTACCACAACAGGGCACTGGCCATTTGGGGAACATGCGTCCAAAATGGGATTGCCCTACAACGACATCTGCCGTGGCTGCGGAGTAGCAGGGAACAAGGAAACAATCTTCCACTTTCTCTGCGAATGCCCAGCTCTAGCACAGATCCGACACAAAACACTCGGAATCCACCAAGCACCAAACCTTGAATGGATTTCCACCAAAAGCATATCGGACATAAGTAGTTTCATCGAAACCTCAAAATGGTTTGAGAGAGAAGTGAAACGTAATAGCAGATACAGGAGGTTCTACGAATAGTGTATCAAAATGGCACATCAAGTGCTAATTGAGCCCGATAGGGCTGCACTCCTACCTACCTACCTACCTATGACTGTCAACAGGGACGTGAGAGCCAAGTCGCGAGTGCGATGACTGTTTGTTTGATGACAGGAGATATTTCGTGTTACCCTCGTTCACCCATTTGTTTTGCTTCCTTGTTCAGTCTGGAGAAAGCAGAACTAACGGCGCAGGTGTTGAGGCCAATGATATCAATATCATCGGCATACGCCAGCAGCTGTACACTCTTATAAAAGACTGCACCTGTTCGATTAAGTTCTGCAGCTCGAATTATTTTCTCCAGAAGCAGATTGAAGAAGTCGCACGATAGGGAGTCGCCTTGTCTGAAACCTCATTTGGTATCGAACGGAGCTGACGGAGCTTTTCGTGTTGCTCAACGTCAGTTTACACATCCGTATTAGTTTTGCGGGGATACCAAATTCAGACATCGCGGCATAGAGGCAGCTCCTTTTCGTGCTGTCGAAAGCAGCTTTGAAATCGACGAAAAGGTGGGGTGTGTCGATTCTTCTATCACGGGTCATTTCCAAAATTTGGCGTATGGTGAATATCTGGTGGGTTGTTGATTTGCCAGGTCTAAAGCCACACTGATAATGTCCAATCAGTTTGTTGACGGTGGGCTTTAATCTTTCGGTAGAACCATATATGCGACATTTAAGTGGCTTATCACACGGTAGTTGGCGCAGTTTGCGGTTTCTCCCTTTTTGTGGATTGAGCAGAGCATACTTAAATTCCAATCGTTGGGCATGCTTTCGCCCGACCATATTCTGCAAAGACGCTGATCCATGCTTCTCAGTTCTTCGCCGCCGTGTTTGAATAGCTCGGCCGGTAATCCATCGGCAGACGGGTAATTGATATTCGAACTGCCTCATGGTCGGGCAATGGAACGTCTGCTCCATCGTCATCGATTGGGTAATCGGGTTCGCCTTCTCTTAGTGTTGGTTGGTGATTTTTCGATCCGGAGACATCCAGGTAGCCTGATGAATTTTCTTATGCTGGAGTCTTGAAATAACCATATTTCGGGACACGGCTAAGTCGTTCAGCCTCAACCCATTTGGGGTTGTTTCAACTGTGAGGCTGAATTTACCGACCGTAGTGCCAAAGTTACCTTCTTTGTCCAGCCTGGCGTTAAAGTCGCCAAGCACGATTTTGATATCGTGGCGGGGGCAGCTCTCATAGGTACGCTCCAAGCGCTCATAGAAGGCATCTTTGGTCACATCGTCCTTTTCTTCCGTCGGGGCGTGGGCGCGGATCAGCAATATGGTGAAGAACCTAGCTTTGATGCGGATTATGGCGAGGCGTTCATCCACCGGAGTGAATGACAGTACTCGGCGACGAAGTCTCTCTCCCACCACGAATCCCACATCAAATTTGCGCCCCTTTATATGGCCACTGTAGTAAATCCCACAAGAACCTACTCGTCTCTGTCCTTGTCCCGTCCATCGCATTTCTTGAACGGCGGTGATGTCAGCCTTTATTTTCGCGAGGGCAGCGGCACCTTCCCAATTAAGGGTCGGGACATTCCAGGTGCATGCACTGAAATCGTGGTCCTTAATTCGTTTGCCATGGTCGTCATCAACAGGGGGATCTCTTATCCGGGGCTTATTGGTATGATTTTTTACGTGGCGGGTCCCAAATCCAGCGCACAACCCTACGTAGGTGATGTTTCGCCTTCTTACTTTAGCTCGCCTTCAAACGGATGTTCTTAGGCTACCCAGAGCATACTTGGTCAAAGACCGGAAGTCGTGAGCTGCTTGAGCCAAATGTAAAATAATCGTTTCTGGCCACTCCCAAGTGAATGGCGATCAGAGAACTTTCCTCACTTGCGTAAACTTCTACACATGACTCCCTCCTCCCAGTACACAACATTATGTTCATTAAACAGACAATTAGGTTCCGGCATGGTGCATCGCATTCTTCATCAGACTAACTGGGTTACATTCTTTCATATTAAATTTATCTAGAACATTGTTAATGTACGCTGTCTGACTTAGATATAATTTATCTTCATATCTCTCTACTTTTATTGACATGAAGTATCTAATTCCTAATAAATCTGCCATTCTAAATTACGCATTAGGTAACATACAAAAGCACATATGTACATGTTTTTATTTATATTTCCATGGTCAAGAAGGCAAATGCATCAATCTACAGCTGAATTAACGAATCCCATTTCTTTTAAAGCTTTTTCAAAAGCCTCAAACCATCATCTAGCCGCCTACTTCAACCCGTAAAGTGATTTATTTAATTTACATATTTTGTTACTCGGATGTGATAATCATTCAGGAATTTAGATTTCCTCTGTTAAAGTACCATTCAGGAATGCAATTTTAACATCCATATGGTGAATTTTAGGATTAAATTGGTTTGCTATAGATAATATAAATCGAAAGTTGGATATTCTTGCAACTGAAGCGAATGTCTCTTCATAATCTATAAGATACTCTTGTGTGAATCCACGAGCAACTAATCTGACTTTATATTTGGTTGGATTTCCAAATTCATCAATTTTAATAGTAAAAGCCCATCTTCAATCCACGATATTTTAGTTAGGTAAGTTTTACTATAAATATGAGAATCTAACTCCTCTTGTATAGCTGCTTCTCAATTAGTTCTCTCTTCTATTCCTAATCTCATCATATGTTGTTGGTATATCGTTACAAAAAATGTACGCATTCGTTAAACAATTATTCAAAAATCTATATGAGGTCTGTGGCTTATATTTTAACCTTTCATTTCTTCTGACTTCAGTTTCCTCATTATTTGTTTGAGTTGTTGGTAATTTTTCACTGATAATTATATTTGGATCAGTATTTTCAAATGCTGTTGTATCACCAGGCTGTTTATCTGATTTTAAATTATCAGATTTCTTTTCCGTACTGTGATTCAGGAAATTAGAGTCTTTCGATTCTGAATTAGAATTCGATATATATCATTCAGGATATTTTCTACCTGTTCCATACTAGTATTTTGGAACTTTGAGTCATTTAACACAGTCCTAGAATTTTCCAGATTTTTCTCATCTAGTATAAATTTATTTGAATTCACATCACATAACTTATAGCCATTTGGTTCATACCCAACGAGTACAGCTTTTATTAATTTATCATTAAACTTTCGCTTTCTCATTTTATTATGCACATACACTGTGAAACCAAATATTTTTAAATATTTGAAATTAGGCTTTTCGTTATGCCACATTTCAAATGAAGTTTTCTTATCCCGCAAAGCTCTACTTGGAGTTCGGTTAATTAAATATGTTGTTTTTAAAACAGCTTCACCCCAAAAACATTTAATTCTAATTTGGCCTCGCTGATCATTGCTCTTGCTTTTTAATACGCTTTTATTAGCTTCACTTGTATGTATGTTTATTTGTAACTTTTTTAAGTGGTACTGAATCTAGAATATTTGAGCGACACTGTAGGAAGGCGACAGTAAGTTTAAGCAGCTCACCAAAAAAATGCGATTAAAAGTATGCAACATCCATATAAAACTAGTTTGGGTGACATTTGAAGAGCATATGTATATACTGAAATACATATATGTATATCCTCAAAGGAAGTATACTTTATATAGATATATGTACATATATACTATAACCGCGCACCAGAAGAAATAATATCAAGTATGTAATACAAAACATGTGACTTTTAGGTAATAAAAAATTAATACTTATTATAAAATTTTTGTAGTAGAAAAAAATTCAGTTCCTCATATAGATTTTCGAATAATTGTTTAACGAATGCGTACATTTTTTGTAACGATATACCAACAACATACTACTAATACAACTAATTGAGAAGCAGCTATACAAGAGGATTTAGATTCTCATAGTTATAGTAAAACTTACCTAACCTTAGCAGAGACACCAGAGGATAAAAATATCGTGGATTGAAGATGGGCTTTTACTATTAAAATTGATGAATTTGGAAATCCAACCAAATATAAAGTCAGATTAGTTGCTCGTGGATTCACACAAGAGTATCTTATAGATTATGAAGAGACATTCGCTTCAGTTGCAAGAATATCCAACTTTCGATTTATATTATCTATAGCAAACCAATTTAATCCTAAAATTCACCATATGGATGTTAAAACTGCATTCCTGAATGGTACTTTAACAGAGGAAATCTAAATTCCTGAATGATTATCACATCCGAGTAACAAAATATGTAAATTAAATAAATCACTTTACGGGTTGAAGTAGGCGGCTAGATGATGGTTTGAGGCTTTTGAAAAAGCTTTAAAAGAAATGGGATTCGTTAGTTCAGCTGTAGATTGATGCATTTGCCTTCTTGACCATGGAAATATAAATAAAAACATGTACATATGTGCTTTTGTATGTTACCTAATGCGTAATTTAGAATGGCAGATTTATTAGGAATTAGATACTTCAAGTCAATAAAAGTAGAAAGATATGAAGATAAATTATATCTAAGTCAGACAGCGTACATTAACAATGTTCTAGATAAATTTAATATGAAAGAATGTAACCCAGTTAGTCTGATGAAGAATGCGATGCACCATGCCGGAACCTAATTGTCTGTTTAATGAACATAATGTTGTGTACTGGGAGGAGGGAGTCATGTGTAGAAGTTTACGCAAGTGAGGAAAGTTCTCTGATCGCCATTCACTTGAGAGTGGCCAGAAACGATTATTTTACATTTGGCTCAAGCAGCTCACGACTTCCGGTCTTTGACCAAGTATCCTCTGGGTAGCCTAAGAACATCCTTTTGAAGGCGAGCTAAAGTGAGAAGGCGAAACATCACCTTCAGAGGGTTGTGCGCTGGGTTTGGGATCCACCACGTAAAAAATCATACCAATGAAAAAGAACAGAAGAAGAAGCTATTTTCACAGTAATGCATGAATTTTTCCTTCATTATTATTGTTAGTTTATACAAAGAATTATTTTTCACTTTTTAGTTTGATATGCTTTAAAAGCGTGTTTTTTAGTTTTTTAAACTATATTTATTCTGTTATAGATCTTATCAAATGTTCGGAAACTTTTTAACAGTGGTGTATGTGGAACAGTCAAATGATAGCTTATACCTTTTTCAACACAATAATCTCGCATTTCATTGGATAAATATTCTCTACCATTATCAATTTAGAACCCTTAGATTAAAATGAACTTCGATTTTTGATATAAAATCTTTAAAAGTTCAAAATACGTCAGATTTATAAGTTATTAAATAGGTTACACAATAATGTGTAAATTGATCCACAAAAATTTCATAATAATTTTTCCCATCAATACTAGATATCAGAGTGAACGACGAATGAGGCCACTATTAATATACTCTTTATTTTAAAATTTTTCAAAGGGAATTCGAGTTCGTTATTTACCACAACATTTTTTTTTAAGTTCTACGTCTTCAAAAATATTGTTTCGCACAATTTCTAGGAACTTCTCTTTGCTCATGTGTCCCAATCTCTCATGCCACAAACGATAATTTTTATTTACTATTAATTCATTTGCATAAACTTTACTCTCCTTGTTTTACGATTGCAATCTCAATTGGTGATTCCAAAATAACATAATTGGTAAAAAGATTTATGTTATTTATCATATTATCTGATGCTCCAGATTCCAGTCTGAATGATAATGTATCGTCTTCTCTTTTATGCATATTTTGCTTCAACATAAATACATATAAAACTTCTCTCTGGTTGCGTAGTTGCCACTTGAGCCTGTTTTTCTTTTTCCTGATGTTGCATACTCTTTTTAAATATAAAGCAATCCCTTTTGAAATGACCATTCTTCCCACAACGATGGCATTTTAAGTTAGCCTTTATACTCTTAACTTGTTTGGGTTTGAATTTACTTTTCCATAAAATATTTTTACTTTATTTTAATTTTTGTCATTTGTTGATACCGCTTGCAAAATTTTAATGCTAGTATCTTTACTGGAGTTTTTAAGTTTAATTTCGTTATCTAACAAGTGATTTTTAACAAATACCAAAGTCAAGTTTTCGACTGACAAAGTTTCGATGGTAGTTACAACTCCATCATAAGAGGATGATAAATCCACCTCCTCAATTTTTGCTCCCGATGCCATTAATTCATTAATCAATTCATCAAATTTATTAAATTACCTTATTAATGACACTTAAAATCATCCAGTGGAACATAAACGGGTACAACAACAATTATGATGAACTCTTATTACTCACAAAAGAGCAAAACCCAGACGTTATTTGTATTCAAGTAACACATATGTATCTCAGTTACTCCCAGTAACAACATTTCCTGTCCCAGGCAATACAGAGGTTATTTTTCGAATTTACATAATATCCAAAGCAATAAGCAAGGCGCTTGCATTTTAATAAAAAAATCATACCACATGAAATTATCGATTTAAATTCCACACCGTCAACAATAGTTCTTAAAATCAACTTGAATTTTAGCTTTACTATCATTAATACGTATATACCACCTCAACAAGTTTGTAACGAAACTGATTTGAAAGACTTACTTTCCCAACTATCCCCACCGGTTTTGTGGACAGGAGACTTCAACGCGTGGAATACACATTGGGGTTCCCGAAAATCAAACACAAGGGGTGCAATCATCGAGAATTTCTTATTGAACATCAACCTAGAGTGCGATATTACTACGTGAACTAAAGTCTGCATTACAAAATGGCAAAGCATCGATAGGGTATTCTACCCGATGCTTGCAAACTTACCTACAGCTGCTAAAGAAAGACTACTCTGCCTGTACAACACAATTTTCCTCAAAGGATCACACCAACAAAACTGGCGAATAACCACCATTGTCATAATTATTAAACCAAATAAACCATCGAACCTAACTACTTCTTACAGACCAATTTCCTTGCTATCCTGTTTAAGTAAAATTTACGAAAAAATTGCTAGGCGATTTTCATGGTTTGCTACAAAAAATAATTTTATAAATCACAACCAATCGGCTTTTAAATATCAGCAGAATACAATGGAATCACTTATTCAACTCCAACACTATGTATCTGACACTCTTTCCACCAAAAACCATGCCACTATCCTGGTCACAGATTTCGAGAGAGCTTTTGATCGCATTGGAATTCATGCAGTGTTAAGCCAATTAGCAGCTTGGAAGACAGATCCAAAAGTTTTTAGAATAGTAAAAGCTTTTATGATCCTAAAAAAATTTCAGGTTCGCATAAGCAATGTTTTATCTAGTTTGCATCCTCTCAAAAATGGTATACCGCAAGGCTCGCCACTATCGGTGACGCCTTTTATTACAGCTTTTGATAAATTAACTGAGATATGCCTTAAAACTAAAGGCGGTACGCGGACGACGCTATTTTTTATTGTAATACAAAAGATCTCCAACTGCTAACAATATTTTTAAGAAAATACTAACAGAGTTTAAGAAATGGGGCATCAAATCTGGTGCAACAATTTCTATTCCAAAATGTAAATTACTACAAACATATTTGTAAAAAGACAAAATGTATATATCTACATACAGTTAGTTATTGTAAAGAATCCGTAAGCAATTCAAACATTTTAGGAGTATATTTTGATAAAAGGTTTAATTTCCGGTATCAATGTTTAACCTAAGAAATAACTTAACAAAAAGAGTACACAAAATTATATATTTAACTACAGAGCTTTAATTCTCACTAAAATCGACTACAGTTTACCTATTTTTTGATAGTGCGTAAACTCTAATCTGAAACTGTTGGATTCTCCTTATCATGCAGCGATCCGTCGGAATATAAACGCTTTCCCTACATCACCTACTAAGTGTATCTTGGCGAAATGTGGCCTACCAACAATAAAAGGTAGGGTATACGAACGAACGATGCAACTAATTCCAAAACTGATATTACTCCAAATCCCAGTTTACATAAAACCGTAATTTACGCGTCACGACATAAACGGAACTTCACGACATTTTAGACAAAAACCACTTTTTGCCTTTGTATCAAATTCGGAAAAGACTTAAACATAAGTATATCCGCCCCTAAAGTACAAGAGGGTCAGCAAACAGCCGGAGTGGTTGTTAAAAGAAAGAAACTATCAACATGTTTCTTCACGCCTTCAAAAAGAGCAACACCAGTAATTTAGTATTTCAGAAACTCTTCTTAGAGTTAATGAAAACCTATGAAAAAAACAATTGGACTGCAATTTACACAGACGGGTTCAAAGCGGTAAGTAAAACTTTTGATCTCACCATACCAAATGGAGAATTTTACAGCCGAGGCTTTTGCCGTTTTCAAAGCAGTAGAATATGCGATATATGTAAGTATAGTAAAGGCAATTTGTTAGTTGCTCAGACAGACTTTCTTGTCTATCTGCTGTTTGTAACAGCCGCAACACTGCCTCATTTATCTTGAATATTCCTGACCTGTGCGTTAAATACAGTCATAAAGTTGCACTACTCCGGGTACCAAAAATGTTGGCTACAATAATAGCCACATGACAGAAACGATCTCTGTAATATGCTGGATCGCTACGTTCACGAAATTAAACAGACGGAATGGAAACGTTTGACCATCGGTACTCAACCTTCAATCCCACAAGGACAAAAGTTGTACATCCTAGGAATATATCTCGCCTACAAGCTACCATCTTTACACGTCTAAGGATTGGCCACACACAACTCACACATAAGCACCTTTTTACTGGCAAAGTAAAACCATCTTGCCCTCTCTGCACAAGCACGCTATCACTTCATCACATCTTTAACGAGTGTTCGGCTTTATTAGGCAAAAGCACACTTTTTTTCCAAACTATCAAGAATTATTAAAACTTCCTTCGTTTGCAAATTTTATAAGCATTTATAACTTTATTACCGACTGTAACCTACAAAACAAAATATAACTTTATATACATATATACATACATACATATGTACTTATTTGTTTGTTCAGAGTCGATGGCTTTAATAGCTCGTACTCTCTTTTAAAAAAAGGTTTAATACTTCTTTGTATATTTTTCCTAATAAATAAATTATAAAAATTAAATGAATAACAAGTGAAGTGTCACCCTTTAATTTAAATGTTAGTAATTGTTGCCTAATTGATAGCAGAGAAGCGAAACTTTTACGTTCATATACAAATGTATCTTGTCTAGTTTTCGTCAAGTTTCTTTGGCAGAACTATCGCCATCGGTAAAAGAGTCACTTAAAAATTCAATTAAAATACTTTTGGCAGTTCTTTCTGCTCTAGACTTTTTTTTTAATTTCATAAATGTACAAGAACACAATACGTCATTTCACTTGAGCCGTCGCCTCACCCGAGTCGTTGTTTCACTTGAATCGTTACTTTATTTGAATCGTCATTTCACCCGAAACGTTTAACTTGAATAGTCGTTTCATTCGAATCGTCACTTCACCCGAATCCAAGAATGATAGAATACAAGATTACGACACTAGTTTACAGTTAGTTTTTTTCGGTTTAGCTCTTGACAATTCTTACAAAAACAAATACATTGTTCAACAATTTCGTGACGTAACAGTTTTGCGTTGAGAAGAACAAGCATAGAAATGCATACAAATTGTAAACCGAATAGTAAACACTTTTTGAAATTCCCAAAATAATATTAATTCATTCGTCTTTGCAGGAAAAATTTCAGTGGAATGTTTAGAATATTGTTGCGAGAAAATATGTATATAATTAGTTTTAGGCACATCCACAATAAATAGAGTAACATGTGTGGAAATTGTTCAAATGAAGAAAACCAGTGAAAGTGTACTGTTGTATTTATTTAAATTTCTAAGCATAAATATATTAATTTTTTAAAATCAAATGTGCAGTGGCTTGTTGTAATAATTATTATGCAATTAAAGGATCGAAAACGAGTTTTTTCAGTTTTCCGGCCGATTTAAAAGTTGCCAAAAAATGGGTGTTATTTTGCAAAATAAATGATATATTTAATACTAAATTAATAATTTCACAATTCTTTTATCATATTTTCATACATCTGATACATCTGAACTTATAATATATGTATATATTTATATACAACACAAGAAACGTCTTCTCCATTTGAATCACAACTTAATAGACAATTTTATTATCAATAGGCCGATATATTTCTTTAGAAATGATTCAAATCTTTTCACTCAACAATATTCAATCGCTTCACTAAAACTTTTCATTAAAATCGAAAGAATTAATAATATTTTGCGAATTTACAAAAGTGTTTACTTTTCTGTTTACAATTTACAAGCCATTTGACTGTTTTTCACTCTTGTTCTTCTCAACACGGAACTATGACGTTTCGTAATGGCGGTTGTCGTAATCTTGTATTCTATCATTCTTGCCCGAATCACTTGAATCGTCGTTTCTTTTTATTTTATTTTTATAATTTTTGACGTTGACTGGGCCCATAACCTATAGTATTTAACCTTTAGTTCTTCCAAAGTTTAAATGAAAAACCGATCATCTTTTCTTGTTTTATTATTTGTATTTTTAATTTTCACTTCTGCACAACTAGTCTGTTCTAAGAATTTTTAAAGAATGAATTTAACGAAAAGAACTAAAGAAGAGCAAACCATAAAACTGCTGATCCTGCCACTTGCTCTCTGCTCTGCTGAAGCTGTTAAATGTTTGCATGAAGCAAACCGATGTCACATTTCTTAGAAAGATAGTATGTTGGTTTACTTCAACAATGGGTTTTTCCCAAAATTTGGGCGGTTCCAAGCCCATCGTCCAATTTCGACCCCTGCTTTTATAAAGCCCTCTTGTGTTATCCTAGATGTAAAATTGAATGCCCTGACAGATTTAGTTAGCCACGCCCAAATTTCTAAAATTTTAAGTCCATATGTGCCCCTCACCTCTGCGATCCTATGTACCAAGTTACAGTTTTATCTCTTAATGTTCGGCTTAAAAAAATTGTCAAAATCGGATCATAACTTTCCAGAAACAGACCATAACTTTAGTCCACAGATACCGAATATGTGAACCACACATTTTGACTTTTTACCATATTCCATAAATACATAATATATAAACTTTCGAACTTCTGGTTAACTTAATACTGCCTATAGGCCAACATGTGAATTATGTACATCAATGAACTTCTGAGAAATTTTCTTCATAATAATAATTTACCTTGGTGACTTCTTCTTCTTCTTAATTGGCGTAGACACCGCTTACGCGATTATAGCCGAGTTAACAACAGCGCGCCAGTCGTTTCTTCTTTTTGCTACGTGACGCCAATTGGATATTCCAAGCGAAGCCAGGTCCTTCTCCACTTGGTCCTTCCAACGGAGTGGAGGTCTTCCTCTTCCTCTGCTTCCCCTGGGTACTGCGTCGAATACTTTCAGAGCTGGAGTGTTTTCATCCATCCGGACAACATGACCTAGCCAGCGTAGCCGCTGTCTTTTAATTCGCTGAACTATGTCAATGTCGTCGTATATCTCGTACAGCTCATCGTTGCATCGAATGGACCATAAATCTTTCGCAGAACCTTTCTCTCGAAAACTCGTAACGTCGACTCATCGTCCAAGCCTCTGCACCATATAGCAGGACGGGAATTATGAGCGACTTATAGAGTTTAGCTTTTGTTCGTCGAGAGAGGACTTTACTTTTCAATTGCCTACTTAGTCCGAAGTAACACCTGTTGGCAAGAGCAATCCTGCGTTGGATTTCCAGGCTGACATTGTTGGTGGTGTTAATGCTGGTTCCTAAGTAGACGAAATTATCTACAACTTCAAAGTTATGACTGTCAACAGTGACGTGAGAGCCAAGTCGCAAGTGCGACGACTGTTTGTTTGATGACAGGAGATATTTCGTTTTGCCCTCGTTCACTGCCAGACCTATTTTCTGTGCTTCCTTGTCAAGCCTGGAGAAAGCAGAACTAACGGCGCGGGTGTTGAGGCCGATGATATCAATATCATCGGCATACGCCAGCAGCTGTACACTCTTATAGAAGATGGTCTCTCATCCGAGGCTGGTTATATCGGGTGATTTTTTAAGAGCTTGATAACTTTTTTTAAAAAAAAAACGCATAAAATTTGCAAAATATCATCGGTTCTTTATTTGAAACGTTAGATTGGTTCATGACATTTACTTTTTGAAGATAATTTCATGTAAATGTTGACCGCGGCTGCGTCTTAGGTGGTCCATTCGGAAAGTCCAATTTTGGGCACGTCGAATTTTCAGTGAATGGGCCCTAGAAAAGTTGGCAGAAAATCCGCTTTTTTATCGACAAATTTTGTTCAGCGATGAGGCTCATTTCTGGTTGAATGGCTACGTAAATAAGCAAAATTGCCGCATTTGGGGTGAAGAGCAACCAGAAGCCGTTCAAGAACTGCCCATGCATCCCGAAAAATGCACTGTTTGGTGTGGTTTTTACGCTGGTGGAATCATTGGACCGTATTTTTTCAAAGATGCTGTTGGACGCAACGTTACGGTGAATGGCGATCGCTATCGTTCGATGCTAACAAACTTTTTGTTGCCAAAAATGGAAGAACTGAACTTAGTTGACATGTGGTTTCAACAAGATGGCGCTACATGCCACACAGCTCGCGATTCTATGGCCATTTTGAGGGAAAACTTCGGAGAACAATTCATCTCAAGCAATGGACCCGTAAGTTGGCCACCAAGATCATGCGATTTAACGCCTTTAGACTATTTTTTGTGGGGCTACGTCAAGTCTAAAGTCTACAGAAATAAGCCAGCAACTCTTCCAGCTTTGGAAGACAACATTTCCGAAGAAATTCGGGCTATTCCGGCCGAAATGCTCGAAAAAGTTGCCCAAAATTGGACTTTCCGAATGGACCACCTAAGACGCAGCCGCGGTCAACATTTAAATGAAATTATCTTCAAAAAGTAAATGTCATGAACCAATCTAACGTTTCAAATAAAGAACCGATGAGATTTTGCAAATTTTATGCGTTTTTTTTTTAAAAAAAGTTATCAAGCTCTTAAAAAATCACCCGATAGCTATTCACTGGCGGTGTTTTTTACGTGGCGGGTCCCAAACCCAGCGCACAACCCTATGTAGGGGATGTTTCGCCTTCTCACTTTAGCTCGCCTTCGAACGCATGTTCTTAGGCTACCCAGAGGATACTTGGTGACTAAAATTGATAAAATACGATGTTTATTTCCAAATATGGATAGGTAATTCTGAGAATGGTCCCCATATACATATCTCCTAAAATTTTAAACTTTCGGGAGATTTTATACTGTAAGTATCGTATGCGTAAGTAAGTATGCGGCACCGGTGCACACGCCCTGAGTACTCGTTTGGGCCACGTGCTCACATATCCACACGATTTATATTGGGTTTACATATTATGGGAATGAATCTGTGGCCCCAGAAGAAAGTGAAATTGTGTTTGGCCTGAGCAGTTTAGATACTCAAAATGCGTCAGAGGCGAACAAAATATATGGCTATTTGGTTCAATGAGAACAGGGGGATGGTTTTTTGTAATAGTATTTTTTTCCTTTTAGTATTGAAATTACCCATACAAAAACAATGACAACATTCAAATCTACAACTATGTACTAGAAGGAATGTAATGCTCGTCTCAATAAACATCATCATCGTCTTCTGAGTCACAAAAATCTGACAGATCGGAGAGATCAGCATTCAAAGTTTAATTTTTCTCTTTATCACTAAGTTTTTTCCTTGACATCTTTTATTTTTTCAAATTAACTGAATTAACTCGTCTAAAGCAATAATGAAAGAAAAAAATGTTAAGTGTGCACCGGTGATCACGCGACCACAGTAAGTAGTTTTACTTCCTGGGGCTGCGTGATCACCGGTGCACACACGGAAAATTGATGGAAAAAGTAAACATTTTTGCTTTCTGTTTTCAAATATTTAATAAATGGACATAAATATAATGATATCAGAAAAAAAAATTTTTGATCCGATTGAGTAAATCACGATTTTGGGGCTTTGCGCGAGATGTGTTAAGATAATTTAGTAATTTAAAAGTGAAAATGCATAAAATTGATCAACGAAAGCTGGTGTATTTCGTTGATCATAGACTCATAGACTACATACATACATACATATGTATGTATAAAGATTTTCGTTATTCTAGCAGGCTTTATGATCTACATATTCGGACCGTGTGAGTTAAATGCAATAAATTGCATGGAAACATGTGCTGTGTATACTTAAGTAATGCCAAAAGTTAATGCAATCAGTCCTAATCCTGTTCTAATCCCACCTGACGTCAATCAACAAGTATAAAATTTAAATGAAATTAAGATCGATTTCAAAATAAATATTTCGGACACGATTCGAAATATTTTACTGACACTAAGTGAGCCTATGATTTACTATATACTATAAGTTAATAAGAAGATGGAGGATGGAGTCATGTGTAGAAGTTCACGCAAGTGAGGAAAGTTCTCTGATCGCCATTCACTTGGGAGTGGCCAGAAACGATTCTTTTACATATGACTCAAGCAGCTCACGACTTCCGGTCTTTGACCAAGTATCCTCTGGGTATTCTAAGAACATCTGTTTGAAGGCGAAATATCCCCTCCGCAGGGTTGTGCGTTGTGTTTGGGTCAAGCCACGTAAAAAATCATACCAATGAAAAGGAGCAACAGGCATCGGATGAGTGACCCCCCCCCCCTTTTGATGACGACCATGCGAACAAAATAAGGACTACGAAATGAGGGCATGCACCTGGAATGTCCGGACCCTTAATTGGGAACCAGCTGCCCAGCTGGTTGATGTCCTCGTGAAAATAAAGGCAGACATCACCGCCGTCCAAGAAATGCGATGGACGGGACAAGGACAGAGACGAGTAGGTCCTTGTGGCATTTACTACAGTGGCCATATAAAGGAGTGCAGGTTTGGTGTGGGATTCGTGGTGGGAGAGGGACTCCGTCGCCGAGTACTATCATTCACTCCGGTGAAGGAACGTCTAGCCACAATCCGCATCAAAGCGATGTTCTTCAACATATCACTGATTTGCGCCCACGCCCCGACGGAAGAGAAGGACGATTTTTTTGTTATGGTTTTATATCAACCTTAGTAAGATGAAGAAAGTTAATTAACTTTAATGTATAAAGTTAATGATTTGAAGCAACTTGATATGGATTTCTAAATGTGTATTTGCAAGAAAATCGGTTTTATACCTAAACGTAAAATTATGGAATTTTTCCAAACGCACTGCCGTTATGGTTTTATATCAACCTTAGTAAGATGAAGAAAGTTAATTAACTTTAATGTGTAAAGTGGAGCGCGCTTATGAGAGCTGCCCCCGCCACGATGTCAAAATCGTGCTTGGCGACTTTAACGCCAGGGTGGGCAAAGAAGGTATATTTGGCACTACGGTCGGTAAATTCAGCCTCCACGACGAAACATCCCCAAATGGGTTGAGGCTGATTGACTTCGCCGGGGCTCGAAATATGGTTATCTGTGGTACTAGATTCCAGCACAAGAAGATACATCAAGCTACCTGTCTGTCTCCGGATCGAAAAGCCATCAACCAGATCGATCATGTTGTGATAGACGGAAGACACGTCTCCAGTGTTCTAGACGTGCGTACGCTCCGAGGTCCTAACATCGACTCGGACCACTATCTTGTTGCAGCCAAGATTCGCACCCGCCTCTGTGCAGCAAAAACGCACGTCAGCAAACACACGGAAGGTTCGACGTCGAGAAGCTGCAATCTCAACAGACAGCCGAACGATTTGCTACTCGGCTTGCACTCCTGCTCTCTGAGAGCACTCGTCAACAATTCGGTATAAGGGAACGGTGGAACGGCATTTCAAACTCCTTACGTACAGCTGCAACCGAAACCATTGGTTTCCGGAAAAGTGCAAAAGAATAGCTGGTACGACGAGGAGTGCCGTGTCGCAGCGGAGACAAAATAGACTGCCTACCTCGCAACGTTACGATCGACCACTACACGTGCGGGATGGGATAGATACCGAGAGTTGAAGAGGGAGGCGAGACGCATTTGCAGGCAGAAAAAGAAATAGGCCGAAATGCGTAAGTACGAAGAGCTTGATAAGCTGGCCGACAGAAGAAATGCTCAAAAATTCTAGGAACAAATGCGGCGGCTTACAGAAGGTTTCAAAACCGAAGCATACTCTTATAGATCCCCCAAAGGTGATCTAGTGACCGATGCCCAGAGCATACTTATATATGGAGGGAACACATCTCCAGCCTGCTGAATGGCAGTGAATGCACAACGCCAGGAGAAGGCGAACCCGATTCCCCAATCGATAACAATGGAGCAGACGTTCCATTGCCCGACCATGAAGAAGTTCGAATAGCAATTGCCGCCTGAAGAACAACAAAGCGGCAGGGGCCGACGGATTGCCGGCCGAGCTATTCAAACACGGCGGCGAAGAACTGAAAATCTTGGAAAATACCCGTTAGAAGAAAATCGACACACACCACCTCTTCGTCGATTTCAAAGCTGCCTTTGACAGCACGAAAACGAGCTGCCTTTATGCCGCGATGTCTGAATTTGGTATCCCCGCAAAACTAATACGGCTGTGTAAACTGACGTTGAGCAACACGAAAAGCTCCGTCAGGATCGGGAAGGACCTCTCCGAGCCGTTCGATACCAAACGAGGTTTCAGACAAGGCGACTCCCTATCGTGCGACTTCTTCAACCTGCTTCTGGAGAAAATAGTTCGAGCAGCAGAACTAAATAGAGAAGGTACCATCTTCTATAAGAGTGTACAGCTGCTAGCGTATGTCGATGATATTGATATCATCGCCCTCAACACCCGCGCCGTTAGTTCTGCTTTCTCCAGGCTTGACAAGGAAGCACAGAAAATAGGTCTGGCAGTGAACGAGGGCAAAACGAAATATCTCCTGTCATCAAACAAACAGTCGTCGCACTCGCGACTTGGCTCTCACGTCACTGTTGACAGTCATAACTTTGAAGTTGTAGATAATTTCGTCTACTTAGGAACCAGCATTAACACCACCAACAATGTCAGCCTGGAAATCCAACGCAGGATTGCTCTTGCCAACAGGTGTTACTTCGGACTGAGTAGGTAATTGAAAAGTAAAGTCCTCTCTCGACGAACAAGAGCCAAACTCTATAAGTCGCTCATAATTCCCGTCCTGCTATATGGTGCAGAGGCTTGGACGATGAGTCGACGTTACGAGTTTTCGAGAGAAAGGTTCTGCGAAAGATTTATGGTCCATTCGATGCAACGATGAGCTGTACGAGATATACGAGGACATAGCCAATTAAGAAGAAGATTAAGATATTATATAAAATATGAGTATAGTCCTATCACAATTTCATGAAATAAAGAATTTTCAATTCATATACACAAAGTTCCTCATTTGTTTATATCGATCCTCGTCATGCTCAAGCTTACTGACCCAAACACTTCGACTATTCAGGAGATTAAACAGTGCAATTTAATTCAAAAACATTTCGAAGTTTTGAAAATTTATTTTTACCCATTAAGATAACATTACTTTACTTAATACTGTAATTTTTAGGGCATAATTCTGATTTCTCTGGCGCCGCAATCTGAAGGTACCGTTGGATTAAAAAATATAAAGAGTTATAGGTACCGTAAACGCTTAGTTTACGAGATATTCGACTTTAAAGTTTAAGAATTCCCAAAATTCTAACAATTCAACAAGCTATTTCACTACATTTAACACACTTTATGCACACTTTTCACTTCAAATTCATTTAATTAAACTATAAACATTTAAACAAATTCACAATTTACACTTTTTGCAGATTTTATAAGTAAGAAATTTATATTTTAAAAATTTCCTTTTACACTCGTAGTGAGCATCATTTATGTGCTAACAAATATGAGAAAATGAAGCGCTGCCATATGATAATAAGCAAATATAAGTATGTATGTAATTCGCTGATTTTCTCTTTTTCGCTATAATTCCTCTTTCTTTATTTAGCAATCTTAGTTCTAATAAAAGCAAGCGTCTATAAATTATATTTCAAATTACAATGAGTATAAACAAACTTTCCATGCTTATGGATGTTTTCTTATTTAAGGGGTCCCGGTGGTCTAGAATTTTCAAAAAATCGATTTTCAATAGTTCGAAAGTATTGTCCTTTAAGAATATACTGTAAAATTTTTGGAAGAATATTCACAATAGGGGTATTCTCTTGCTCTTGCAAAACCCGGTGCACGGTGCAAGAATTGCAGATTTACAACGGCACAACAACAAACACACGCAGAAAAATATTTGCAAGGGCTATAAAATATGTCAGACCAAAACCTATGTATATTTGCGTGCAATGTCACGCAAAAATATAATTGCAACCCTGTTGTAGTTGCCATTTTACATAAAGACATATTACGTCGTTAAATTATTGAGGAAGATAAGTTTTAAATGGATTTTATTATTTCTATTTAAATTTTAAAGATTTGTTACAGTTTTTTTTCTTAAAAATGTATGCAGAAGGTGCGCCAATTCACAATAGCCATGCTTAATAGTCATTCACAACAAATTGACCGAATTAGCCATTCATATATCACTAGATTCTGCAATGGGTGCTCTCGTGCTCTTGTATATTTCGGTATAGTATTTTTGCAATCTGCAATTCTCTTGCTCGAATACCCCTATTATTTTAGCTTCTACAGCCGTTTTAGCAGGTAGCGCGCGGTCGAGGGGCTCAATGAATGGATGCTTTGTACGTCATTTATCTCAAAACTACTTTTTTCGGCATGCCGTTGATAAAAAAAAAAAAAAAACTGTCCATCTGAATCACTTGAAATTTTAATATGGTGTTTATAAGATCAATATCTATCGCTGGGACTACGATCAAATTTTAATTTTAAGAACTTCGATTTTTTTTCGATCTAAAACTGGTCCAAAAGTTGCTGTTTTCAGAATCTGAACTTCAAAAGCGCAAAATTTTTTTAATTTTCAATTTTTTTTTGGTTGTAGTCCCACCGATAGCTGCACTCCTACTGATTAATAATTTATTTGGTTTTTATGTTTTAGATTTTCTGAAGAGTCAAAATCAACAACGGCACCGGGAGTCATTTTTGAAGATAGCTTTTTTTGGACGTCATTTTTAAGATTGTTAAAAATTTATTTTATTTAAAAAATATATATATTTTTGTACTTTTCATAAGTGTATAAATAAACTGTAAAAATTTTAAATCATTGCTCTTTTTTTAAACCTTGAAAAAAAATCAGAAAACACCCTTAATTTGGAGGTTATAGACCACCGGGACCCCTTAAATTTAATAAAAAGCTAAGTAATATTAAATAATAATATTACGTTTGTTACGTAACTTAGATTTTTACTACGCAAATGTACTTCAGTCACCCTCGGCATTGGCTCGACCAGGGTTATTTTTTTAAAGCGCGGTCGAATTACTACGCACCGTCGAGTTTTACTGTCATCGTAACCGGTTGCTTTTCGCTCTGTGCTTATTGAGTTTGTTAAAACGGTATAACGGTTGGTCTGCGTTTATATTACGCTCGTGCTTTGTTTGTGAATTAATTTTTTATCGTTTTATATCTTTTCAATCACTTAATTTCTTAATTTGTTAAACTAAAATTCGCGTTTACTATGGCCCCTGGGGCCACCAAATTAGGGGATAATAGGTTTTCCCTATTATCTCCAATAATGAAAAAGAAAAGAAAAAAACCAAATCCGATCCCGTTAGACCAATTTCCAGAATTACCAGTCTCAAACACGGATGATCCAAAATTTTTGGTCATGTCATCGCTGGACGACAACAAGCCACTTAATTCGTCATCATGCTTCGCTACGTATAAAGGTATTCAAGCAATCAGTAAGGAAGTAAGTAAAGTTACTGAGCTACGTGATGGTAGCCTACTGCTCTTTGTAAATAACAACAAAACAGCTAGCAAATTTCTTTCTGCAAAAATTTTACCTGGCGGAGGTCATATCAATGTCAAGCTTCATAATACTTTGAATACGGTTAAAGGCACCATATACGCCCCATTCCTGAATAACTTATCAGAAGAAGATATTGTTGATGGTCTAAAGGAGCAGGGTGTTTCTGCTGTACATAAGTTTTCACGAATTGCTGACGGCTCCCGTAATCCTACGGGTGTAGTTTTATTAACTTTTGATAAATACAAACTTCCTGAAAGAATTGATGTTGCCTGGAGGAACCTCACTGTCCGTCCGTATTACCCTAATCCTATGCGTTGTAAGCAATGTCAATTAATTGGCCACACAGCAAAATACTGCCGTAATTCACCTTCTTGTGTCTCATGCAACCTCCCTTCCGATCATACCTCACCTACTGAATGTAAGAGAATAATGTGTGCAAATTGCTCGGGCGACCACCCGGCATCATCTAATACTTGCCCTAAATATCAACAATCCAAAGAAATATTAAAAATTAAAACTATTTATAAATGTAGTATGCGTGAAGCTGTTACCAAGTATAAAATTCAATTTTCTCATACAACTTCTAATGCAAACTCTTTTGCCTCTATAGCTAAAATTTCTAACAATACTAATCAAATCAATAATGAAACAACACCTAATAACAAATCCAACAATCCTACCAAAACTAATCTAACAACAACTACAGACATCAATTCATCTAAACAATCCCTTCCAACCCATCCTACCTCCTCTTCTGCCACTTCTCCTTCCCCTCTCTTTTCCCCTTTATCCATCTCTGACTCTCCTCTCAATATCCTTTCCTCCTGTCCTATCACACCCTCCCCCACCCTCTCCTGCTCGCAAGATCCTCTTGCATTACCCAATTTTCCTTCTTACAATGAAGACATTTAGTTTAAATAAAATATTCGTAGCTTAACTTTTTTCTTTTATAAGTTTACATATGATATGATTACACTTCTTCAATGGAACATTAACGGTTATGTTAATAATTATATTAACTTAGAGTTACTTATGGGATCGTACAATCCATCTATTATCCTGTTGAATGAAACTCACCTATCTTATAATGCCTCAGCTTTTACCCCTAGGGCTTATGTGGGATATTTTATTAATCTCCCACATAACACCACCAACAAGCAGGGAGTTGCCATCCTAGTTAAAAGAAATCTACCTCACGTATTACTTCCCATACCCCTTTCAATTTTTTCTTCTGTAGCTATTGAGATCCTCGCCCCCTATAAAATTTCAATCATCTGTGCTTATTCCCCTCCTGATCAATCATTTTCTACTACTGAATTTTTAAATCTTATTCCTTCCGGTTCAAATCCTTTTATCTTGTGTGGTGACTTCAATGCTTGGAGTCCCCTTTGGGGCTCTGCTTCGGCTAACTCCAAGGGACGTAGCATTGAGGATGCCTTACTAAGATCCAACTGCATTGTTTTAAATGATGGTTCCCCCACCCATTTTTCCACTCACTCTACCTTCACTAATATTGATCTTTCCATATGTTCTGCCTCCCTCTCCTCAAAAATATCTTGGTGTTGTATTGATGATCTCCATGGCAGTGATCATTTTCCCATCCTTTCCAAAATATCTACTTCTCGCCCTCATTCATTTTTTAAGCCCAGGATTCGGTTTAAAACTGATTCGGCTGATTGGGATAGGTTTGAAGAAGCCTGTTTTTCGCATTCACGTTATTTCCCCTTTTCTTCCAATATAAATCAAGAGGCTTCTAGAATCCAAAAAATTATACGTTCTGCTTCTAACTATTCTTTTCCCCTTTCTTCTTCTAAACCAGTCAAGCTTGCTCCTCTTTGGTGGAATAATGAGCTTTCTGCACTAAGAAATCTGAAACAGAACGCATGGCATCAATTTAAACGTTTACGTTCTAGTGCAAACTTAATAGCTTACAAAAAATCCAATGCACTTTTTCGCCATAAAGCTAAGGCAGCTAAGGTTCATTGTTTCCAAGAATTTACGAATAATATCACTTCTTCTTCGGATTCTAGAAAAATCTGGACTGATATGAAAAGACTGGCTGGTTTATCACCTTCTTCTCCTATCACTTATTTAAATACTCCTCGGGGCACTCTACTATATCCCAAAGATATAGCCTTAGAGTTTGCCACCCACTTTTCCAATATTTCTTTGGACTCCAATTTCTCTTCTGATTTTTCCTCTAGTAAACTTTCTTCTCTTTGCTCTCCTTACCTTCCTCCTTCCACCTTATCTCAATCAGCTGAATATTTAGATGCCGATATATCTGAACTTGATTTTAATTTAGCCCTCTCGTCAGTCAAGGGCAAAACTCCTGGCATTGATAAAATCTCTTACCTTATCATCAAGCACCTTCCTCCATTCCTTATATCCCGTCTAGTCAAACTTTACAATAGTATTTTTCTCAGTGGCAACTACCCTGTCCTCTGGAAGACTAGCGCGATTATTCCTATTTTAAAACCTGGTAAACCTCCTGGTGTGGTCAGCAGTTATCGTCCCATTTCCCTTCTTCCTTGCCTTGGTAAATTGATTGAAAAGATTATTGCTACTAGACTCGCCTGGTATGCTCAATCTAATAATCTCATTTCGCACAACCAAGTTGCGTTCAAGAGGGGGCAGGGTACGTTGGATGCTCTCCTGCACCTTGATCACTTTATCTCTGATACTCTGTCCCACAAAAATCATGTTTCTATTCTTTCTTTAGATTTCCTAAAAGCATTTGACAGGATTGGGATTCATGTAGTGTTAAGACAGCTTAGTAGGTGGAGAGTGGGTTCTCGTATTTTTAACTTTGTCAAATCTTTCCTATCCAACCGTAAATTAAGTGTTATCATATCCAATGTTTCATCCTCTGTTCTACCATTAGATAATGGTACCCCACAAGGGTCACCGCTCTCGGTGATCCTATTTACTATTGCATTTGATGAAATCAGTACCATTCTATCAGATTTTGTTACTATCCGGCATCAGATTTATGCTGATGATTTAATTTTATTCTCAAAAACTTCAAATTTGACTTCAGTAACAATTACTTTCTCTGAAATTTTATTGCGTCTTTCTCGTTGGTCCTCTACTTCAGGCACATCAATATCTTTTCCTAAATCGAAACTTTTTCATATTTGTAAAAAACATCAATGTACTATCCCAACGCTCACATTTGATAATACAAACATTTTGTGTACAGATAGTATTAAGTTCCTTGGTATTGTATTAGACTCTAAGTATACATTTAAGAAACATTGTCAGTATATAAGAAAAAGACTTTTTGTTAATTTAAATATTATTAAATACCTCTCATGTAAGCGCTCACTCATCGGCTCGGCTTTACTGGTCAACGTCACTAAAGCCCTCATCTCATCTGTAATTAATTATGGCTTGGAAATTTATGGACATCATTCTAAGAATCATCTAAAGATGCTTGCTGCGCCCTATCATTCTTCAGTTCGTTGTTCTCTTCGAGTGTTTCCAACATCGCCAATTAAAAACATACTGACGGAAGCTGGCCTACCTTCTCTAAAAGATGCAGTGGAAGATAGCTTAAATAAGCTTTATTCAAAACTCATACTCAGCACGAACTTTACTATAAAAAAGGACTTTCAATCATCACTTTGCAGAAAGAGGTCTCCTAAAATACCGTCTTCTATTTTTAAAAGTGCTTTGTTTGCTAAAACCAATGAGTTGCCGCTTAAAATATTGCTGCCTTGCAGTAAATATATTCCACCGTGGAAAGTAAATGAATCTTCTTTCATTAGTGATCTTACTTTTCTTCGCAAATCCATCACTCCAAGCACTGTGTATAAATCTCGATTTTTGGAATTATCTGCGCACTTCAAATCTTTTGGTTGGCAGTTTATATATACTGATGGCTCCAAATCGTCGCATACATCTTTTGCTGTAGTTGATGATAACCAACAAAGAATATCGTATGGTTTATTATTTCCATTTTGTTCAATTTTTACCGCTGAAGCTACGGGTATTCTCAAAGCTGTCCAGTATGCCCAACAAAACCTTGGTAAATTCATCATCTGTACAGATAGTCTATCGTGTTTTCAAGCTTTAAAAAACCGCAGTAACTACAATGACGTCATTATTGGCATTAGATCGCTGTTGTTTTCGTTAGCACATAGACTAAAAATAATGTGGATACCCGGTCACTCTGGAATCATTGGAAATACTTTTGCGGACTCGGTGGCTAAGGAGGTGTGCATCACTCCAACAACTACATCTGCCTTGTTTGTTAAGAGTGATATAAAACGGCTTATTATTCAACAAAGATCCACTAAATTGGCGCTTGATTGGATGAATTACAGACACCACTACTCTAAAATAAATTCAAATCGTATCAAACCATCCTTTCCGTCATCGCTTTCATCTAATTATATCATTCCATATATCAGACTTCGCATTGGCCACTCCATTATCACACACGCTCACATACTAAATGGCACTCAGATCAACCAATGCCCATTTTGTGATTCAGATTTAAATCTATTGCATCTTCTGCAACATTGTCCAGCACTTCAAACTCATAGACTGTCAAACTTCAATAATACTGATCCAATAATTTTATTGATGGATCCCTCAAGCAACAACATTTCGAAAATCTACAACTTTTTGAAAGACAGCGACCTTCTTCGACGCATATAACATAACCAGTCGGCCGATAGCCCATGATGCTAGTGCTGCGTATTTTCTTAAGTTTGTATAATAATTGTATTATTATGTAAGCTTTTATAAAATAAAAAGGAGAAAACCTTTCGAAAACTTTACCAAGAGTTTTGGACGCCCAAGTCTATACGTAATCCTCCTTATGAGCATTTCACACAAATTGGGGATCCAGTTTTACGCACAAAAGCTGCAGAAGTGCCTGGAGACCTTATTAACAGTAAAGAGGTAGAACATATTGTTGAAAAAATGATCAAAGTATTACGAAAGTTCGATTGCGTTGGCGTTGCAGCACCACAAATTGGAATTTCGCTTCGAATCATTGTGATGGAGTTTCGAGAAGGATTAATAGACATATTGCCAAAACCTGTTTACGAAGCGAGAAAGATGTCTACACTACCACTAACAGTAATATGTGATATAATTTAAAAATTTGCAATTAATGAATTATTTACCAGGTTGTAATAAATCCAACATTGACTGTAACTAACTACGAAAAGCATAAACATCCGGAAGGTTGTATGAGTGTTCGAGGTTATTCTGCAGAAGTGGAACGTTTTCATTCAGTTATGTTAAAAGGAAAAAATTTCAACGGCGTAGAAAATAAAGTTGAATTAAGTGGTTGGAACGCAAGAATAGCGCAACATGAAATGGACCACTTGGACGGAAAACTTTATACTGATCGCATGGATAGTTCAACTTTTATTTGTACATGCTGGGAGACAGTTAATGCTAAAAGTGGGCGTGTTGAGATACCTTTTTATAAATAAGTTTTTATATATGTATGTACTTATATGGGCAAAGCTTGCCTCCACACTTAAATTTTTTGTCGGACTTTTTCGTTCGTTCGAAATTGTCTTCTATTTCGTTTTTTTATGTTTTAGTAAGAATAAGTAAACTAAATTATGTTATCTAATTATAATTATAGTTTTTTAATTTATTACGTTTAATGAGTAAAACACAAACTAGCTTTTCTGTGCTTATACAAGTTAAAAACGTAATTATTTATTTTCCAATTTATTTCGAATGTTAATATTTTCACGTTTACTTTACATCTCGCGTAACTAAAGCCCAAACATATACTTCGCAGCTTTTCTATGTTGGTGCAGCAACATCTTATTTGTGGCTACCTTTACAAGAGGTAAAATATCCTTCTTGCTATGCGATCTTACTCTTCAGGCGATCATGCTGTGAGCAGCTTTATTTTTTCATCGCATGCCGGTCTTTTATATTTCGAGCTAATTTTGTAAAGCACACAAACTTTCAAACGATTTACAAAACAAATTCATGGGAAATCTTCATAGAAATTATTTATAAATGCAAAAATATATTTTTTTGCAAAATTACCTTAAAATTAGAATAACAAAAAAATAAAAAGTACTGTTAACATGGAAATGCATTTTCACTATACAATGCGAGGCATTCTGTAGCTGAAAAAAAATTTTAATCAAGCTATAGCCAAAATATATAAAATTGCAAATTCAAATTAATTGCCCGTTGTGTACAGTGAGTAACAGAGTAAAAAATTTTTGCACATATAATAGAGGTAATATTTACGCGATTTTACAGTTCTGTTCCGATTTTGACCATTTTAAGCCATTATATACATATGTACATATATGACTTTAAAGGTACTATGTGTGGAAAGTCTTACCTCGATATTTTTATTGATGCCTGATTTGTAAACTGGGAAGACTGGAAAGTAAAAGAATCCGATGGAATTTGTAATTGTTTTATATAGGAAGTGGGCGTGGTAGTTTCCGGCTCCTATACAGCCTCCTCGTAGTGAGTTATGTATATGGATTTGAAATTTGTGTATTCCTATATCCCTGCGGATTTTTTCTTTAAATGTGAACGTTTACTTAAAAAGGCATGTAAAATTGTATTATTTAAAGTAATGGCGATTTGAGGCTATAATATATTTCCATTTTTCTGAATTTGATGAATAGTTTCACCCGGTTTGAAAAGCTCATTATACAGCACGCGCTTCTGATCCCACCAAAAACAGAGAATTACATTGACGTCATGGGTATTCCGATTTATAGTTGAAATGGCTGGTTAGACAGGTTTCACATATGTATTTTTTTGTGTTTCAGGCACAAAGGTTCGACATATTAGTTGTTTACGCCTCAGATGAATAACAGATACTGAACAAGTATGGAAGGGCTAATTTCGGATGTAACCAAAAATTTCATACTCTTGCAACTTACAAGGACCAAAGCTGGAAATACCTTCTGGTGTTGACATAGCTATTAAAAAAAATTTGCGAGAGAATTCAACATTCATTATTCGATCACCTTTGGTGTTTTATTAAGTTATATTATGTGTATTTTTGTTTAATAAATATATTTTACTTCCCGTCAGAAAAATTATATTAAAATCACCCTCAAATAAGTAATACATATCTGGCATAAACTTAACCAAAGAGACAAAATTTAATATATTGAGTTGATCTGCAAAACGTCCACCAGAAGATGGAAATTGATGATCTTGACCATATATACGGCATAAAGCTAACCGGAAGTTTCAAAATATTTTAATATATAAAGGGGAGATGGGTGGAGTATTGCCTTTATCTATTTTTGGCATTACTACATATTATTAACAGAAACAGATGCTCTCTGAGTTTCAGTAAGGTACTAACATACCTTCAACAATATACCATATAAGGTGTAAAGTCAACCGGGTGTTTGTTTCCTGATTTTGGTTATACATATATTCTGAGGGCTAGTACAAGTTTTCAGCCGGTTTTATCCAATTTCAGCACATATGTAGATGCTTCCTTAGGAGAAAAATAAGTCCACTTAATATAATTAAAATAATTCACATTTTGGCCGATATATGGGGTATACCGACAGCCGGAAGTTTGAAAATTTGTCTATTAGGTATATGGGGACTTGGGGAAGTATCAATCCAATGCAAGCCTTTTTTGTTACACAGTTCTCTCTTAATTTCAATTATATATCTCACACATTGGCCGATATTTTCAGCAAAAGAATGGGCGTTATTATCACCAAATTTCACTTGAATATTATCAAGCTGTCGCAAGAGCTGCCAAAATGATTAAATTAATGTAATTAGGAAGGAACCACAAATAGTGACCCGATCCTGTGGGAAATAGTTACCCGATTTTACCCCTTTTTTCACAAGGTGACATCTCTCAGAATTTCAATAATATACCGCAGAGTTTTACAAATATTTTCGCTAATACATCAACTATAGGCACTGTATAAGTAGACTAAAATGTTCGGTTATACCCGAACATAGGACGTCCTTATGTATTTTTCTATAAATATATTAAAAACGAATATTGTTCTTGGACCCTTTTTAGGAAACCATCGCGATTGATGTACCCTAACATGTATTTATACAAGGTTTTAGATTATGAATTAAGGGGCACATCTGAGGTGAAAATTCGAAAAAATATCTTTTTTTGTTTTTGCTTTTTTTGGCTGCAGCTGTAACTCGAAAACAAATCATCCTAAAGTTTTGATTTTTTATAACGCTTTTATTAGCTTCACCTGTATACAAGGAGTAATACATTTTTGTTCATACTCGAATGCTGGTCCTTTACTCTGGTTGATTTTGTCAGTTTAATTTGGGTTATTTTTCCCATACAATGACATTGGAGCCAAAAATTATTTAATTTTTGGGCAAAATTTTACATTTTTTTAAGTGTGCAACTTAAATTTAGATAAATTTTTTTTTTTTTTTATTCAAGTTAAATTTACAATCTGTCTTAATGTTAATAGACAATAAGTAAATGTGCTGTTAAGGTACAAACAAATTGTGAGTGTTACTTCATTAAGTGACCCTCTGTTTAGTGACAGTATAATAAAAATAAAAATCCAAACGACATACATACTAATTTACATAATTATTTGCTATTTTCTTATGTTAAAATAACATAATCATACACTAGTTTGTGCTAAAGTTATGTATTTACATTACGTGCATGCGTGCTGGTTTACAAGTTTAATATGTCTTTTCTTTTTAACCTTGTTGTAGTGGGTGCCTGTAGTAATGCCACTGCTAAAGGATTGGGATGGATCTCTAACCTGATTTTGTATCTTTCACTAAACTTTTTTATTTCATCTTTCACTTTGCATATTTTTAAATCTCTGTGAATAGTATGATTTGAAACATACCATGGAGCTTTTGTAATTGACCTGAGAGTTTTTGATTGAACGAGCTGTATTATTTCAATATAAATAAAAAAATAATAACAAAAATTTTATATAATTTATTGGATTTTTACCTTGTGGAAATATGTGTACTACATTACTCTGAATTTCTATCTGATAACTGCTTGTAATTTATACTATATATTGGTTAAATGGAAACTTCTGCATTGAACTTTATAGGTATTTTGTTATAACATTTGGGAAAGATCACTTTCTCGTGAGACACAAAACGCGATTGAAAAACGAAAATATTTTAAATAATAATAGTGTTAAAGTTATTAACGCAAGTGCCTTTGGCCATACATATGCTACATATACAATTTGAAATTTTTTTTTATTCTGTAGTTAATAATATAATGGTAAAAACAAAGAATCCATAACTATTTATTTGAAAACATTTAAGTAATACATAAAACAAGACCAAATGTCGTCAGTATAGTAATTCACCTAAAAAGAAGTGAACTTGTCACATGTGGAAATGGCAAACATTTTTAAAATTTTTCTTTCATAGATTGTTTTTTCATATGAAAAATTTTGGGAGTATATGAGTAATGTGAAACTACCTAACGTATCTATGACGACATGATAAACTACAGTAACTGTGCATTCAGAGTGAAATCTGAGTGAATTATGTATATCTGACTGAAATCTGTATTTAACTGATATACAGATTTCAGTCAGATATACATAAGTATGTACATAATATGTTATATAAGTCTGATCCACAATATTAAATATTCTGCATAAAACTTGTTAGAACAACGAAAATTATTATAAGTTGTATTTAGGAGTTGGGGGTAGTATTCAATAAGATATAGAACTGTAATTTGACAGAGGGGATGGCAATAGCAAAGGACACTTGTATAACTCGCACATTGGCCAATATATGTAGTATAAAGTCAGCCGAATTCTACCCATATTATTTTCAGATAAGGATTCTCTTAGTTTCTGTAATATATCTCAGAGATTAACCTATATTTTTGATAAAAAGTTCGCAATAAAAATTGGGGTCTATACATTCAATGCCTTGCGGTTTGAATAATTTTATCCAACAGTTTTCGTCTGATATGTGAATTTTTAATTATAAGGTTTAGCCCGATAAATTCGTTGGTGCTTAGTTTGAATATTGGAAAGTGAAAGAATCAGATGGAATTCAAAATTGTGTTATATCAGAAGTATGCGTGATTGCAGTCCGATTTCACCCATTTTCGCACTGTAATATAATAATATCAAATTAATGTTAGTGTCGAATATAGTTGATATTAAACCTTTTAAGAGCCAAAAAACTAATATATGTAATAACATAATGCTAGAGTATATTGAAAATTAGTAAAAAATGTTCTTGTCCTCTCTGCTTGTAATCATGATATGAGGTCTACTGACCTTAGGATGTAGGTTGACTTTATTGGAGAAACAAAATAACTTTTATAAAACGGAATGACCTTTGTAGAGTTGGCAACTAGTTCATTTCAGTTCATATTTTAACAATTTGTTTGTGTAATTAAATTTCAATTGGAAGCGGTTACATACCCAATATGCCCTTTATGAAAGAAATTCCTCCTATTTTCAACTTTTGAGATGGATACACTAATTCTCCCCAACATTTTAAAATATTGACTGGATTTACAATTTTAATAGTTGGTCCGGATGCTCTTTTACTGATAATTTTCAAAAATCGTTATTAAGTTTATTGGTTTAATAGCGAGAATGACTTATTAACTTTGTTGTATTCATACATAAGTACTCTGTAGCTACATGTTTCAAGATTATACGAATTGGGAGAAATTAAGCATTCATTGTTAGACGCAATATTTATAGAGTCACATAGTTTTATTGCCATATTTAACCTCGTGCCAGCAAAAATGACAATCATCATATAGGCCAACTACATTCATATTTAGGTAAACCTTTAATACATGGTGGCGCAAAAGTTCTCCTCCTATCAGAAGATGCTATAAATTTTGCAATTGACCTCTAATGTCAGTTCTGTTTTGACATTTGTGTAGTAAACACATGCGAAATACACGTAAATAAACAATGGTACGCTACACTGCTCCAGAAAAATTTATTTGACCAGTAATCGGTCGGTGACTTTGGCACAACGTGAATGTCGTCGCGGATTTCCTGGCCGTCCGACGCCTACTGGTGAAACACTGCGGCGTTTAGCGGCTCGCCTCGAAGGGACTGGCACAACACGAGATGCTGCCAAGCGTGGCAGACCCCGGAGTAGCCGTTCTGCAGATAATATTGCTGCTGTTGCCGAGGATGTCATGGAATCGCCGTCGACATCGACCAGACGACGTGCCACGCAAATGGCTATCAGTCGACGGTGTTTACAGCGAATTTTGGTACAAGATTTGAAGATGTTTCCGTACAAAATCCAGACGGTGCATCAGCTGTTAGCTGCTGACCGCCAATCGCGTCTAACATACGCTCAAGTCATCCTTAATCACCACCAAAACCGCCAAACGGTTACTGTGAGTAGTGAGCGCTACAGAGCAATGACCAGCAAGTTCTTTTTGCCGCAACTTGATGAATTGGGATTGGAAAACATGTGGTTCTAACAGGACGGTGCAACGGCAGACACTGCGCCACAACAAAAAAAAAAAATACAGCCAAAAAACATTTATTAATTTGATTAAAATATCGCACATTTCGAAAGACTTAAACGGTTTAAATTCGGGCAAAAATCACTATGCATATATATTTTTATTTTTTACTATTTACGAAAACCGGATGTTTGAAAATTCTAATATTAATTGTATATGGGTAAGATCCAGTTATCACCTTATTTTATTAATTTTTTGCGATTTCATTAAGATATCACAAATATTCGCCGATATGTGCAGATAAAGTTAGCCGTGTGCAAAGTTTTATTCGAGATATTCGTTGATGGTTTATTTTAATACTGGAAAGTGAAAGTGTCAGATGAAATTTAAAAGCGTGTTATACTATATAAGAAGTAGGCGTGGCCCCACCCATTTACGCACTGTAACATAGGAATGTAAACATAATGTCACCTACAGAATTTGGTTGAAATTGGTCGAGTAGAACCCGGATATGGGTTTTCACCAAAATGTGGGCGGCGTCACGATTTCGACACCGGCTCACATAAAGACCCCTGTTCATTTATATATATTCCATTATTATGACATAAATTTTTTAATTGGATTGAAAATTTATTTTTGTATATCAATAGTTGTATGTAACATATTTATTTAATAATTTTGTGTTATCCCACTGTAGCATCGCAAATAACCACAATAACCATGCACAAGGGTCTAGGACAAAATGGGGTAAAACCCCTTGTGGTCATTTGGTATTAATTATGGTATATATGTAAGTTTTATAATATTTACAGAAAAATATTTTAGCCAACAAGGACATTATGATTGAAACCGATGGAGAAATTTTCGCTTTTCGCAGGTGCCAAAATGTATTTTAGGAATCCTAAAGTGTTTTGACAACAAGAAGCAGTTAATTTTAGATGATTCAACAAACAAACGTCTAGCACGATCTGAAAGGGAAGATAATGCTGCTCCAATATGGATAAACGCGTTATTATTTGCAACATTTAATGAGAAAGAAGAACAGGTAAAACACAATTTCTAAACAAGTAAGGAAGGGCTAAGTTATTTTATACTCTTGCACGTATCATAGTCGGCTAAATACATTGAGCTGTTGGCAATATTGGAAAATATATGTAGCTTAAGGCTTCAACTTCATTGTTCGACGAAATCGCTAATGGATTACAATCAAAAAGAAAATTATACTAAACCATCCTCACTCGCTTTTATCTATTTTAGCCACTGCCACATACTATTAACATGTCACATACTAATTAAATGCTCTCTGAGTTTTATTAAGGGGGGGAGGGGATAGGGTTTTTCACTTTCGAAAAATCGATTTTTTTGGCTTATCTTATTGTTTAACATTTCACAAAATGGTTTATCCACCCACAAAATGGCGGAATTTTTAGTGGAAAATAACAGTTTACACTTTAGAAGGCCGCCAAAAATTTTTGAATGCAAAAAAAAAAATATCAGAGAACGTTGGGGGGAAGATTTGATTATACTTTGACTAATTTGTCTTGGTTTTTTATTTTCGGATAATTCCTAGCCGAGTAATGGTGAACACCGCAAAGTGTTTTTTTTTTCAAGACGTTCTGGGGAAAGCACTGTTACCGGCTTATGCCTGTTATATTCTGTAGCAATATGTTGCAAAAGTATAAATACATATATGATTTGTATAAACCTATTCTAGTTATGCTCAATTATGTAATTGTATGTATGTATATTTTCTTGCTATTAATTAAGTCCTTATTTATTTTTACAGTACTTCTACTTGAAGGCTATTGATGCACCAGTATGCATCATCCCAATTCAGCTATTCGAAGTTTATCAAAATTTGTAATTCAAGATTTTAACGATCATATCCCGGAGATAGTTATATATCCAATGAGCATTCAACTATTGGAGTCGAAATTGGATGTTTTACTATTCCAAGAGCTAGGAAATGACTCGCATTGCAAATTGAACTTTTTAACTGGAACGATGAATGGCCAACGTTTGAGAAAGAAATTTACGATATTAATGTTTTCGAAAACAGCAGCAGTGGTACATATATAGCACAGTTATTGGCGACTGATTTGGATGTTGATGACGTTGTAATGTAAGTATGTAGTAAGTGATATTAAAATACAAAACAACTGTAACTAACGTTACATTTATTATTTACGTGTTAATCCAGATTTTGATCGATTAATAGATTATGAAGTATATGACACAATCGTTTTGGTGATTGAAGTTATAGATTTCCAACAAGAAATCAATGATGCTTCCTCAGCAGGTTTGTTTAAAGTTAATAACGCATAAACGTTATAACATAAAATAGTGTGCAGTAACTCTTTCAAACAAATATTACTTAAACCTGTTTTATTGAAAGATTAATAGTTCGATAAAGATCTTGTTTGGGTAGACACTCAATTACTATTTCTAAAAAATGTCTCCAGTTCGTAAGTGCAGTCCTTCAAAATAATATTTTTGACACTGCTAATGGGTTAAAATGTTTCAAAAATTGATTTTTATATTTTATATAAATATTGATTCTCTCGATTGTTTAACATTTATTAAGCTTTATGTTGGTGCACATTGAGGACGTCAATGACAATCCCCCTCGACTTCAACCGGGCTCTCTTGAAGTGTTTAAAAGTATACCAGAAAGGGAAGCTAACCATACTCCTATAGGTAATTAAAGGGAGATTCTTGTAAATATTAGACATATTAGCTGTATAATTCATGGTAATTTAAATTTACAGGTACTATTTGCGCTTTTGACATAGATGGCCTGGCAATAATAATATTTCTTTTACTTTACGGTGAGTGATTATTTCAAATACTGAAGTAATTCCACTGAAATGCCATAAATTAAAATTTAACTTCAGCTCAATTGACAACTTGATTGAAGATGGAATGATTAGTATAAATAATTTGAGTGGCGTATTAAGCGTCAGCGATAACATACAGTGCGATATACCGAAAATTTATACCTTGAATTATAATATCATTTTAAAGGACGGACAGCATATGACATCTGGAAAGGTAAAGAAATGTATAATTTAAAAGTTTGTGTAATCACATTACAAAACGTTGAAAATGTTTATATACATACATATGTATATGTATATTCCATTTCCATTGCTTTACAAATAATAGATATTAATAATCAGATTCCAAAATTGGATAACTTTAAACAAACTATTTCATTATACGAAAACGCCAGTACCGGTTTCTATATAACTCAAATGAGAGCACACGACGACGACAGAGACGGTAACACTCGTAAGATATGTGTTAAACAGAATTCCTATTATTCTTACTCTGAAATCTAAACGTTTTTGCCAAATTAGTCGGTTCTAAAATAAAGTATTTGAGCACTTTGATTGTTTTCTGGTACGAATAGCAGAAGTCCTAACCGTGCCTCAAGTTCATAAAACAACAATCGAAATGGTTTACATATGTTTATTTCAGCTCCACATAATGTATTGGAATACAATATCGTGAATGGAGGATCTAAAGAAATCAATAAATTTTTTTATTTAATTTTTTTTTTTTTTTTTTGCATTTATTTATTTACAATCTATCAGTAAGACAATAAGTAAATTAGTTCAAAAATAATAATATAACATAAATAGTTGAACTCCAGTGAGAACAGCTATTATATTCAAAATTCTATAATTAAGAATTTATTTACAATATTTACAAAGTTTAATCTCTAAAAGGTAAATCTAAAACGTGATTTCTTTTAAGCCTTCGAGTTGTATCGCTATTATCCAGTAGAGTTATTGCCAGAACATTTTCATGAACATGTAGCTTTTCAACATACCTTGTGCTTATACTTTTTATTTCTTCTTTAACATATTTAATATTTAAATCTTTGTGTATTTGATCATTAGCCACAAACCAAGGGGCGTCAACAATAAGTCTAAGAGTGATGGACTGATATCGTTGAAGGATTTCAATATTTGATTGGCTTGCAGTACCCCATAACTGGATACCATAGGTCCACATAGGCTTCAAGATACCCTTATAAAGTCGAACTTTGTTCTCCAAACTAAGCTGTGATTTTCGCCCAAGAAGCCAATTCATTTTTTTTTGTTTTAATATTGAGCTTCTTTCTCAAGCTTTTAATGTGGCTTTCCCAAGTTACTCTTCGATTAATATCGAGTCCGAGATAATTTGCGGAATCACTAAGTCGAATTTGTGTATTATTCAAAAATACAGGCGGACAGTCTCCTCTTCTCAGAGCAAATGTGACGTGTTTCGATTTCTCAGCATTAACCTTTATTTTCCATTTCTTAAGCCATCGCTCAATTTCTATTATTTCATTTTGAATAACTTCAGTTACTTCCACCGCAGTAGTTTTGGATGCAATTATAGCTGTATCATCAGCGTAAGTGGCTACTTGAACATCACTAACAACAGGAAGATCAGCAGTGAATATTGTGTAAAGGATAGGTCCCAGAACACTGCCCTGTGGGACACCAGCACGGATACTGTATAGTTTTGACGTTTCTCCTTCCATTTGAACATAAAAGTGGCGATTGTCTAAATATGATTTCAATAAGAGAAAAAATGGAGCAGGAAGTAGTTTTTTCAGTTTATTTAACAAGCCTGGATGCCAGAAATACTGCCACAGAATACAGCTTTTCCTCTAAACCATCTGTAATTATATTCACTATACGATGACATTGCTCTGGAGTCCCATGACCTCTCCTAAACCCAAACTGATGTTCCGGTATTATATTGCATTTATACAAAACTGGTAACAATCTACTCATAAGTATTCTTTCGAAGACTTTAGAGAATGTCACCAGCAAGCTAATAGGACGGTAGGACGACAAAATATTTTCGGGTTTGTTTGGTTTTGGAATCATTATAACCTCCGCACATTTCCATTGTGTAGGAAAGTGGTGTAACCTCAAAATTGCATTATAAATTAGTGATAAAAATATAATACTCTTTTGAGTGAGCATTTTCGTAACTCTTCCGTCAATTTTATCGTAGCCTGGTGCCTTTTTTTGGTTCAGTTTGGCGAATTCTTTTTTAATTTCAGAAACAGTTATTTTACGAATTGGAAGACACATTTGACAAGGTACATCCAGGAACTGTATTATTTCAGTATCTTCAGGTGCAAGGTTTGAATTTGGTTGAAACGTTGAGTATAAATGTTGTGCAAATGCTTCAACCTTATCTATGGCAGTTTTACACCAATCTCCGTTATAATTACGTATGGTAACATTTCGCTTTGTAGGTCGCTTTAAATATTTGGTAACTCTCCAAAGGCTGTATTCGTAGTCTTTCGCGTTAGGTTCCACACTTTTAAGAAACTCTGCAGTTGCTTCATTTCTTATTTCATGTAAGCGTTTTTTAAGTTGGTTTGATGCTGTATTGTACCTTGTTTTATCTAATGGACACCTACTGGTTTGCCAAATTTTCCGAAGCTTTCGCTTGTTACTTATAAGGTTCCTAAGCTCAGCTGACATAAAAACAGTATTCGCTACCATAGTTTTAGCTGGTGCAGTACTCCTCATACCTCCTTCATGAATGATGTTTGTAAATGTTTCCACAGCCGTATCCACTTCTAAATCAGTTTTGAGAGAAATATTTGTATTTAGTTTGGTATCTATCCAATCTTGAAGTAGCAAAATATTTGTCCTAGGTGTGACAATTTTATATTTATTTGAGAGTGCTGGAAGAGCAGCGCCATAAGTAATTATAATAGGCCAATGGTCTGAGCTTAGGTCAAAGTTGTCAGAAATATCCAGATGATGTCGTGATACTCCAAAATAAACTGCAAAATCCAAAATATCTGGTATTTTACGGGGGTCTGATGGCCAATACGTTGGTTTCCCCGTAGATATTGTTGAAAAATTGTTGGTATTTATACATTTATACAACTCTCTTCCCTTGGGATTTGCCAATCTTGATCCCCACCAAGGATGCTTGGCATTATAATCACCGCCAATAAACTTACAGCCAAGTTTTCTAAAAAAAATTGCAATAGTCTTGTTCTTTGAAACAAAATCGTGGTGGAAAATACACTGAGCACACATTAATATTAAATGACATGCATTTAACATTAATGCAAGCGGCCTGTATAGCGTTTTCATTTATTATTTCCACGATATTATATTTAAGCCCGCTTTTTATTAATATCGCAGAGCCACCATGAGCTCTATTATCTGGATGATTTGCAACAATTAGATCATATCCATGAATTTTAAAGTCTGACCTATTTGTAAAATGAGTTTCTGATATCAAAAATATATCAATGTAATTAGATTTGAGGGCACAATTCCGATTTCTTTGGCGCCGCGATTTGAAGGTACCGTTGGAAAGAGGAAGTCCTCCTGATTAAAAAATATATAGGGTTATTGGTACCGCAAACGCTTAGTTTACGAGATATTCGAACTTAAAGTTCAAAAATTCCCAAAATTCGAGCATTTCAACAAGCTATTTTACCGCATTAAACACACTTTACTCACATTTTTCACTTCAAATTAATTAATTTAAACTATAAACTTTTAAATAAATCCACATTTTACACTTTTAACAGTTTTTTTACCGAAGAAATCTTTATTTTAAAAATTACATTTTACACTCGTAGTGAACATCATGTGTGTGCTAAAATTACGACGAAATGGAGCGCTGCCATGTGATAATAAGGAAATTCGCTGAAATGTCTTTTTTCCCAAAAATTCCTCTATCCATTCATATGGATATGTTCTTTAATTAAATTTAATAAACAAATATGTAATATAATATACTAATATTATATAATAATATTATATAATAATATTTAACCATTTTGTAATGAAAACTCAAAGTTTGTTTGAATATTAGTGCAAGATAACCAAAAAATATAACCACTTTATAACGAAACTCAATATATTTTTTTTATTTTAACGCAGAAAGGAGTACTACGCAAAAGTACTTCAGTCACCCCGATATGATATAAATTTTACAATATTATTATAGATTTTTACTTATTTATTTTTATTAAACATAAATCGCATATTATACATATACTTACATATGTATAGTATATATGTAAACATATGTATATATACATATGTATATAAACAAAGAAAAATCGTTAAGAATCCTACAAATTTGGTGTTTGAGATGTGGCAACGCTCGTTTTCCTCATAATTGTAAACAATCTAACCTTTTCAACGATTAGTGTTCTAAGTGATTTTTAAATTAATAAATATAGGTAAAAAATTACAAAATAAAAGTGAAATGTGAACTTATTTCAATCTTTAAAGTGTATATTTAAATATAACAAGAGAAAAATGTGAAAAAATTTAGAGAAACATAGAGAAATAACATGTTTTCTTAGTGCAAATTTTTGAATTTTTAAACGTGAATATTTCAAAAAATTTTAGTTATTTTTACATTATTTTCGGATATTCCTCCTCTGGAGAAGCTACCCTATCCGCACATACCCCATTTATATGGAAATTCGTTTTTTTTACCCCGCCGCCAAAGTAATCGGAATCGTGCCGATTTGAGGATAATTTTTACTTCTTCTGTGTGGTTGGTAAGCCCATTCGCATTCCATATAGCAATTCGAATATCTACTTGCATATTTTTGATATTAACAGAGATATCATATTGAGGAGATTGTTTGTTAATTCAAATTGTTTTGCTAATAAAGCCTCGATTCTTTCGAATGGATCCTCGTTACTTAAATTTCTATTTCCGCGTAGTATCTGTGCATAAGTTGGGCAGCTACTCCTGTTGTTAAAATCATTTGTCCCGTAAGAAGTGGAAACCTTATGCTCCTGAGGAGCTTTACTTGATTGCTGACTAAAGAAACGACTATTAGGCTTCTGCTTTGCAACTAATTCTTGATAAATTTTGCAGCCCTTATAGCTAGCAGCATGATCTTGTAAGCAATTAACACATTTGGCAGGTAAATCCTTGTCTTTCTGACACTCTGTGGTTGGATGGCACATAGAACATTTAACGCATCTAAATGTCTTTGTACAATACATCTTGGTATGTCCATATTCCTGACATCGAAAGCATTGTACTATATCAGTTACTTTCCTGGGAGGCTCTACTTTAATAACTGCATTGCTTAAGTATTTCAAATTATATATTTCCGCATTGTTATTGTTCGGTTCAAGATCAATAAAAAATATATTTAATGGATGCTTAGTAATGCGATTCCTAATATTACTAATATTCCTTACGCTATGTCCTAACTCTTCAATTTCACTTTTAAATGAGTCAATTGGTGTAGAGAAATGTAGATTCTTAACTACAACTCTAAAAGAACGCTCTTGTTTTAACTGATATGTGTGAAATAAAACCTCGTCTTTCTTAAGTGTTGTTATAAATTTTCTATAAGTATCCACGGATTTAATCATAACGCGTATTTGACCATCGCGTTGTGACTTATATGTAAAATCTTCTTTGGAAACAGTTTTCGATATGTAATTTAGCATACCCTTAATATCATTAACGTTAGCCAGTATTATTGGCGGAGGCTTCGGAATCGTATTTCGCTCAGTTGATTCATCTTTGTCTTTTTGTGTTTTCTTTTCAGCACTTCCAGTCTCCTCTTTATCCTCTGTCTCCACTCTGCTTTCAAGAATCGCAAACCGATTAGAATTCTTGGACGTTCCAGGTGTTGGGTCTAACAATAGTTTTTTCTTTGAAACAGTTGGTGAGCTGTAAATAGGCCGTTTGTTTGTCTTTTTTGTCTCAATCCTTTGCCAGTCCATAACAGCTTCAATACCGCCGTCACTACTCATGATGCAAATTTTAGCACATATGCATGCACCAGGTAGGCAGATGTACTGATAACGAAGGTTTCTTTGTTCACTTATGTTATTGGTGCTTTTTATTGCGCTAAAGTGAAAATAAATTAATTTAATATATTTTTACTATTAATTCTTTTTAGAAATATTCTATTTTTCTTTGGACAATTCTAATCCAGTCGACTCGATTTTTTATTAAAATACTCAAAGGTCATTTAAATAAATTGGATGGAATTTTATCTGTGAATTTCCAAAATAATACGGTTTTAGACAGAGACAATTGTGTAACATTTTACGTAATTGAAATTGAGATTAGAGACCACAATTCCGGAAGTGGACGTAAGTACGAAATTTATAGCAAAACTATTTTTGAATATAAAACTCATAACTAATAAATACTAATACAAACTTTACAGTAACTTTAGCAATTAGCTCTATTGCACTAAATGTAACGTTAATTAAGAAAGAAATGTTACTTGGGCAAGGTAATGCAATTTTACTACTTTCTAATAAATATACATACGTTCTCTGCAGTACTTGCTCAAAGAATGACGTTTTTATGAAACAAATTTATGCCAAGTACTTCTTCTTTTCCGTTTAAAATTCTTTCTGAGTGGGAGCTTTGTTTCTATTTACAATTTTATATAAATTAAAAACGCAGTACTTAAGTCAAGTCAATATTGTCTCTCATATAATTATCCAACAACTATTGCCAATAAGGGGAAAACATTTCCATAAATTAATTAAATGGTTCTATATATATTGAGAGAATATTTATGTTAACAATACATAAAAATAAGATTAGTATGCAAATATTTCCTTGAAAATATGTTGTCGTATGAAAATAGTGGCTTTGGGAAAATGTAATTTTTTAAAACGGTTTTAGCTATAAATCAGATATACACTTTTGCTAATATAACGCTGTTGGATGTCAAAGACAATGCGCTTACAATGATACATTCTTCAATATTCTCGCCAGAGTTCTCAGAAACTGATTTAAAGGTAACCATTTTAAGAGTATATATTACATAACTATATATATTTTATTAAAAATAAAAACTAATATCGGTTAATTAAGCACATTTAGCGTTTTTTAACATATTTTCTTTTAAGGAAACATACAGCAAGATCGCATTAAAAGCTGTAGACATAGATGAAGAGAATACCCCTTACTCACAGATAAGTTTCGCCATAGCAAATATTTCACCAGGTAATATCTTGATCAAACTATTTGATGCTATAATAACATAGTCATTTTGTTAGGCTCTTGAGTTCTGAGAGCTCTACATACATACATATGTACATAATTGAAATATTTAAATTTCTTATATTCATGTCATGAAAATACGATTTCATTAATTTCATTTTGCACAAGGTAAGTTTTAAGAAATTCGTGATACCTGTATACATTTGAATTCACGATGATGCTTGATAAATTATAGAGCTATTCTTTCGAAGGACAGCGTCAGAGGTCAACGTTTTCCTTTTTTTTACTATTTTGAAAAATTTGTTATTTCTGATATATTATTTACTCATAACAATAAAATCTGAACTCTAGTGCAGTCAACTACAATCAAACATTTTATCTGACCAGAGTATTTGTAACCAGAAACTTTATCAAAAAGAACACTTTTTTCAGCGCAAAGTAATGCCATTCATGTAAAAAATTACAACGACTTATTCCGAATTGACAACAATGGATATTTAATCACTAACAAGAATTTAAGGGGTTATTATGAGCTTTGGCGTATAGAAATTGCTGCATCTCGCTTATCCAGATTGACTAGTTCTTCTACATATACGTACATGCATATAATTTTCACGCCCCAAAAATAATTTTTCCCAAACCCAATAAAGCCATCAGACTTTGGTAAATATACATTTTGAATATACACACATTTACTTAATAACATATTTACTTATACTATATTATAGTACATAAACTTTCTCAAACTTGTAACGCAAGGTATTTCCATGTAGATCACAATAGTATTATTATATCCTGAACAGGGTATATTAAGTTTGTCACGAAGTTTGCAACACCCAGAAAGCGTCGGAGACCCTATAAAGTGTATATATAAATGATCAGTATGTTGAGCTGAGTCGGTTTAGCCATGTCCGTCTGTCTGTGTGGAGTATATATACGAACTAGCCCCTCAGTTTTAAAGATATCGTTTTGAAATTTTGTAAACGTCATTTTCTCTTCAAGAAGCTGCTCATTTGTCGGAACGGTATCGGAACACTATAACATATAGCTGCCATACAAAGTGAACAATCGAAATAAAGTTCTTGTATGGAAAACTTTCACATTTGACAATGTATCTTCACAAAAGTTGGCACAGGTTATTTTCTAAGATAATAATGTAATCTCCGAAGAAATTGTTCAGATCGATTAACTATAGCATATAGCTGCCATACAAACTGAATGATCGGAATCAAATGCTTGCATGGGAAACTTCCTCATTTGACGATATACATATCTTCACGAAATTTGGTATGATTTATTGTTTATAGAAATAATGTAATATCGAAAGAAATTGTTCTGATCGGCTCACTATAGCATATAGTTGCCATACAAACCGAACGATCGGAATCAAGGGCTTGTATTGAAAACTTTCGCATTTGACGTGGTATCTTCACGACATCTTATATGGATTACTGCTAAAAGTAATAACATAATCTCCGAAAAATTGTTCATATCGGATTACTATAGCATATAGCTTCCATACAAACCGGACACCTAGTTACTAAAAGCAATGCACCTGTGAAGGGTATATTAGCTTCGGTGCAGCCGAAGTTAATGTTCTTTTTTGTTTTGATTATTTTCATATGTCAGATATCTTAGCTCGCCTACTCCTTATTAAAGTTTTATTCATATGGATCCCGTTATTCAGATATATAATTCAATTAGCTAAACACCAAACCCTTAATTGTGAATAATGTAAAATAGCTTTTATTATCTCGATACAAAAATCAAATACTTAACGTCGAAATTTTTAAAAACAATTTATAAAGTCATAAACATTATTAGAGAAGATAAGTTGCTTAGTTACGTAAAGTAATTACCAATAGTTAAGGTACTTAATTTTTGTATAGCTCACAACGAAAAACAATACGCATAGTGTAATATACCAAAACCAATCTCTCGCTAATACTTTTCACACATGCCCATGAGTATTATTATATTAAAGAAAATCGGAAGCAATCTAGTCTTTACGTGAAACATAAACTTCCGGCCGGCGTTTATTACGTAAGAGTATAAATCAATAATAATAGAGTAACAAATTTTACCCATATGCGTCACGTTGCAATTTTTTCATTTGCTAAACTTGCTTTTTAACCGAGGCGTCATTAAATTCCTGCTATAGGATGTATAAAAAAACAATGTTCAGATACATATGTATGTATGTATGTAAGTATGTATATAATTTGTAGACCTATAATATTTCTATTTCGTAGTAACCATTAAAATTTGCCATACATGACTATTTCTAAATTACATCTAAATTTCGTGTATCTCAGAAAGTATTTTTATATCAAACATTTTTAGAAATATTGTGTAGGCATTAGAGTATTCTGTTTATTGTAAAAATTATTTAAAAAAAAATTTTCTATATTTAATAATGAAGCGACAGTTATTGGCAGAGTCCATTCTGATTACTTAGACCCAACTAACATCTTCGGTTGATATTGCACACTAACTTGAAATAAAGCATTATTTGACTGCCGTCTTAAGAATTCCTGCTTCATGTTATCAAGAAACTATATATTTTTTAAATGAATAAGAAGCATAATATTGTAATGAATAGTCCAACTTGTAGTTAATTATTTTATCCTTTAATTTTAATTATTTCTGTTGATTTCAATGTATTTATTCGATTTCATATAATTAATTTTCCTTAAAATGTACACGAAATAAATCTACTATTTCCCTCAATAAATGAAAATTTAATAATATCCTTAAATCAGTTAAATATTCATGCAGTGCATGGCGGAGGCACTTCTTCCAGTGAAATTCACAATCTTAAAGTCGTTTGCGTAGACAGATCAGAAAATCCGGTATTCCTTAATAATTTCTTTTATACCAACTTCACAGGTTTGTATGAAATTCAAAAAAATATAATTTTATTATTAAATCTTATTTTTTTAGAAAATGAATTGGGTATGCAAGAAGTGCGTGTTTTACCAGAAGCTTATGATCCCAAGGTTTGGAGGTTTGGAGAAAAATGAGGACCGTTTCAAACTTTACTATTTCATCTTAGGTGTGATTTGTTATAATGTCATGTAAATAATATACGAATACACAAATTTGGTCATTTCAGGTGATGTATTTATACATCATGCCAAATATTTTCAGCTGAACAAGAATACGCTATCGCTGCGACTATTTAAATCACTGGATCGGGAATTGGAACCCCAACTCCAAATACGCATTAAGCTCTCAAATGATAAAAATGGGAACGTCACAAACGCGAAAAACGCGAATTTCATCCTTGACGTAATTATAGAGACAAGTCAGTACATATGTATGTAAGTTAGCCAATAACATTTCCTGCTGGAATTTACGGAATGAACAATAATGTTAGGGCAAATAAAAATTATTTTTACTTTACAAAATTACGTTTTAAGTTAACAATTGAAAACGTCAAAAGTTATTCAAAATATAATTTTATATACCTATCTAACACCTTTTACATATATAGCGGGTTAATCTACGCATTTGCGTAGGTAGCTAATTTCGGTCAGCGCTGCTCGGTTTTAGCTACCGCAGAGTGGTTGTGAGTTCAGTGCCGAATTCCACGTGCCATTTGCTATTATACTTTTTGGCTCTGTTCTGTTTCTTGTTCCTAACAGTTCCTTTTAACCGCAAAGGGTTTTGTTCGAATATCATTTTATTTAAAACAAGAAATACTTTAATTAATTAATGTTTTGAGCTTAAAAGAAAACAAGAAAAAACGTTAACTTCGGTTGCACCGAAGCTAAATACCCTTCACAGGTGCATTTCTGTTAGTAACTAAGTGTATACAAACTGAACACAAGCTATATGCTATAGTTAACCGATCTGATCAATTTCTTCGGAGATTACATTGTTGCTTTAGAAAATAATATATACCAAATTTCGTGAATATATCTTGTCAAATGTGAAAGTTGTCCATACAAGAACTTGATTCCGATCGTTCAGTTTGTATGACAGCTATAGGCTATAGTTAACCGATCTGAACAATTTCTTCGGAGATTACATTGTTGCCTTAGAAAATAATATATAACAGATTTCGTTATATATGTATATCTTGTCAAATCTGAAAGTTTTCCATACAAGATTCCGATCGTTCAGTTTGTATGGCAGCTATATGTTATAGTGGTCCGATATCGGCCGTTCCGACAAATGTGCAGCTTCTTGAAGAGAAAATGACGTTTGCAAAATTTCAAAACGATATCTTAAAAACTGAGGGACTAGTTCGTATATATACAGACAGACAGACGGACAGACGGACATGGCTAAATCGACTCAGCTCGACATACTGATCATTTATATATATACTTTATAGGGTCTCCGACGATTCCTTCTGGGTGTTACAAACTTCGTGACAAACTTAATATACCCTGTTCAGGGTATAAAAAATAGGGCGTAAAAAACACGAATATTTACTACTGCCGTAATTGGCCTTGAATGTATTAATAGTGGATATTTAATAAATTCTGATGAGTTAGGTATCGACTCATCGTGAGATTATTTGTATATAGAAGAAATCTAATATCTGAATACTAAAGTGTTCATTGAGTTTTGAAGTTGAGGGGTAATGTGCAAAAACAATAAAATAGAAAAATAATTTAGGTCCAAGCAACTTTTTCTTGCATTGCTATCTTTTATTACTATTTTTTAACTAGCACAACACAGTTACTCATTTAAGAAGACATTGAAAATTTGTTTTCTAAATATAGGGTAGTTGTAGTTAATTTTGAAAGGTTCTTCTGCTGAGCTAGGCGAATTTTCGCATACGCTCTTGATTTGAGTAACCAATAATTTTCTTATTGAACTTAATTCATAAAAAAGATCATAATCGTTGTTCGACTGCTCACTTATAGGTTAACGATGTCAATGATAATGCGCCAATATTTTCTCAAGCTTTGTACTCTGGAGGAGTTTCTGTAAATGATGCGATTGGAAAGGAGATATTGGTCGTAAAGGCAAGAAAAAGTTTATATTTGTAATGTATAGATAAATAATTTATAATTCAGATGCGGATGATGTTGACGTTAACGATACAGTATTTTATAATATCGGCGAAACCTCCATTGAAAGCATCGCTGCTGGTATTGACAGGCATAAAACAAATCGTTTTACCATGAATCATACGACTGGAACTCTTAGATTGGAAAATTATATCTCTGAGGATATGCATGGATTTTTTGATAAACAAGTTATTGCTAAAGATACATCTAATCCTCCCCATAAAACCAATGCAGCCATAAAGATTTACGTTGTATCTAAGAAAGATCGGGTTAAGTTTGTGTTCTTGAGTTCGGTTGTAGTTATCCACATCAACGTAGGATTTGTATGTTTCATTTCGGTTTCCTGTGAAATACACATTTCACTTATTACTTTGATTTAATATTATATTTTACTGACGTATGCTTCTTGAAATATTTCGCGAATCTAACCAGATGAAGATATGGTTAGATTCGCCAAATATTTCAAGAAGCATACGGCTACGATATGTGCAACATTGATCTCATCGAAGACAGCACCAACCAGATACATCTTAGTAGATTCGAAAGCAACGACACAATAGTTTTTATAACAAATGTCATTGCCCATTTTGTCAAAAATAATGATCCTGTAGATGGTTTCGAGATACAAAGGTAAAAATTTGAATTGATCATTAAATCCATATGTGACTTACATACGTTAATAATAATAAAGTTACAAATTTTGTTGCAAAAACGGCAATTAATTTTGAATGATGTCCCTCACTTGGCTTCGGAAAATGTTGTGGATCCAACTGTTGTTAACTGGGTGCTGATTGCTTTGATAGCTGCATGCGCAATTTTGTCTCTAACCACAATCACCTTGACATTACTATTTGTATTGAAAACACGTGCTTTCAAGCGACAAATAAAAGCATTCGAGGCTCCTAAGTTTGGCTCAATGTCATCGACTTTGAACCGCCATAATATACCGAATACAAATATTTTTTCAGTGGAAGGTTCAAATCCTGTGATGAATCCGGATAATCGTAAATTATCACTGCGAGGTGCTTACGATCAATCAACCAGGTGACTGCCATTGTTTTTTTACTCTGTAAATTCACTATATATGAATTATCTGTATACATATTGTACATAATCACAGTTCTGACGAAAATAACGAATTATTTGATTTACATGAAGATGCAACTTTCGAATTGAGTAGTTTTGAAAAAAATTTGGTACGTAGTATTTTTGTGTAAAATAGTTTTCAATTATTATATGTACATGAATATCGCTTTAGGATAACTTGTGCGTGCGCAAATATTTCAAGGAGGAATAAAGGGTGCACCCCTTATGCGGTGGCATTCACAGAGTGAAATATTAGAACATACCACATTGGTGCATACTTTTAGTATAATATTAGGAAAACAGATGTAGTCATGATAATTGAATTATAATGATAAAAAATAAATATATATTTAAACAAATTTAAGTTTCTTGGTACAAAAAATATACCCTTATATTAAATTTCAGTTTTTATTTGTATTACTTTTTATGAAAACTTTTTACTACAAGTAAATATAAATATGTATGTCATGCAAATATCGTCTCAAGATATAATCTATATATGTATACATAATCTCATAATGCAAAGATAGACAAATCTTCAATCGTATTTTCTGTTGAAAGAATAACAAAAAGTTATGTAATATTTTTTAAGTACAATCAAAGTAATTTATAATGGCCATAATTAAATTGTTTTCATAAAAACATAAAAGTTACAAAGAAAAAGTGAAGCAAGCCAATTTCAAACCATAATATTTTATAACAGCATTTAAAGGCTAAGCACCCTCTTTCCTCGGCCACTTTCATCGGCTCGATTTGCTTTTTTACTTGGTTTTTACTGTGAAAAATTAAAACTTAAAGCTCTCCCGTAGCCGTAGGTAATTTTTATCGTTGGGATGAAACCCTAAGAATAAAGCAGAAGTTGTAGAAAATTTTCTATGTTGTTGTTCTTGTAGCGGCAGAATTCTGCTCATTTAACAATCCTTGACCGGATAAAAAATCCGCTTCCGTTCCGATTACGTAGTCCCGATTGTTGTGGGAACGAGAAAATTTGCTATCGTTTTCATTGATTTGAAGCATTTTGCATTGTTGCGATTGAGGCCTCATGAGTATCACTTTCCTCTATTATCTTCTTTATTTTTCCTCTTGTATCTTCTTTAGCAGTGGGTTCATCGCCTTCGGTTCTCATATATTCCGGAATTTAGCAAATCACTTACGAATGGTTTCCTCGCTTGACAGAGAGTTCGAACAATACCATTCGAATAATAGTTTGGCTTTATTATTCAGCAATAAACACAACAGTTTATATATATACGCGAACTAGAACCTCAGTTTTTAAAATATCAATTTAATTTTGCTTACGTCCTTTTCTCCCAACGAAGCTGCTAATTTGACGGAACCGCCAAATCGGACCACTATAAGATAAAGCTGTCATACTAACTGATCCATCAAACTCAAGCCCTTATTGTATGGAAAATTTTATATTTAATAATGTATCTTCATGAAATTTGGCATTTAATGCGTTAAAATTTCCGAAAAAATTGTTCAAAGCGGACGACTATAGCATTTACCTGCATTTCATACTGATCGATCCAAGTGAAGATTAAGATATCTTGATTCCCTTTTATGCTATAAAAAGCTTCTGTGAAGAGTAATATAGTTTTGGTGCGGCCGACGATAGCATTTCTTTTAATTGAAAACTTAATTTAAAATGAATGAAAGGACATTTTATAAATGTAAGTTTACACATTTATTTATTAATTATATATTATTTACTTTATAGTACATAAGAAGCGATCAACCTTAGAACAATCCTTCAATTTCTCCAGTTTCAGTGTTTAAATCAATGTCGTATATTGCAGGACGAGTTGAAAGACCAGGCATTTTAGTGATTTCTCCACACATAGCAACGACGAAGCCAGCTCCTGCAGAGACGTACATATCTTGAACAGTGAGAGTGAATCCTTTGGGCGCTCCCTTAATGGCGGCATCGCCAGTTAATGAGCCGGAAGTTTTAGACATGCAGACCGGTAAGGTACCGAAACCCTTAAAAATAATTAGAAGAATTATAGACATTTATTAGGTATTAGAACTAATAAAATCATTTTACTTACAGCAGCATTCAGTTTTTTCAAAGAATCCATAGCTTTTGGAGTTAACTCAACTTTGGCTGCCCCATACATATTTTGTGCAATTATATTCATTTTATCCTCCAGAGGTAAATTAATATCATATAATAATTTAAAACCACTTGGACTTTCACACGCCTTTATCACCGCATCGGCAAGCTCGCAGGCACCTTCACCACCATCGCTCCAATGCGTACATAAGACAGCTGCAAATGCACCGGCTTTTAAAGCAGCTTGCTTTATGAGATTGTGTTCCGCCTCCGTGTCGGACCTAAAAATACACATACATATTTTATATAATTTTAATGGAACATAATCGGATGGTATAACTTACGTGTGGCGATTAATGGCTACTATAACTGGGAAACCGAATTTCTGACCATTGGAAATGTGTTGAAGAAGGTTAGGTAATCCTTTTTCAAGCAATTCCAAATTCTCTTCGGTATACTGCTTATTGAGCGGAGCTCCTGGGGTGACTGCAGCTCCACCACCATGCATTTTCAGAGCCCGAACTGTGGCTACTAGCACCATTGCATTTGGTTTGAGACCAGAGAAACGACATTTGACGTTACAGAACTTTTCCATGCCAATATCAGAACCAAAACCAGCTTCTGTACAAACGAAACCTTTTTTACCCACCAATTTCAGGCCGATTCTATCAGCAACTATTGAGGAACATCCATGCGCAATATTTGCAAATGGACCAGTGTGTACCAGAACAGGTGTACCTTCTAAAGTTTGCATTAAAGTAGGATCTAAAGCATCCTTCAGTAGAACAGTTAGTGCACCAGTAACACCTAGATCATCGGCAGTCACAGGCCTACCCTTGCGATCAAATGCTACCACCATGTTTGCTAGCCGCTGTTTCATATCTTCCATGTCTGTAGCAAGTGCCAACACAGCCATTATTTCGCTAGCAACTGAGATGGCAAATGAGGTTTTACGAGTGAAATTCTTCTCGGAGGGCGATTGACCAATTGTTACTTCACGTAAATAACGATCGTTAATATCAATGACACGTTCCCACATTATTGTGTCGGGATCGATATCCAAACGGGCAAAACGGCTTTGTTCTTCTGGTGTTAATGAATCAGGATCGGTTTTCGAAATTCCCAACCGCTGTAAACGGCGCAGTTGAATATTCGAAAATTTACGGTGACCTTTAATTCGTGGTACCAGCCGATCGTACAACGATTGATCCTTTTGGGTATTTTCATGGAAAATACGGGTATCCAATTGGGCAGCAAGCAAGTTATTGGCTGCCGAAACAGCATGGATATCGCCCGTTAAATGCAAATTAAATTCATCCATTGGAATGACTTGTGCATAGCCACCGCCAGCAGCTCCACCCTTGATTCCAAAAGTGGGACCTTGTGATGGTTGTCTCATGCAAGCAATTGCATTACGACCTTTATGGGCACAAAGTGCCTGAACAAGCCCAATCAGTGTTGTACTTTTACCTTCTCCAAGGGGAGTGGGTGTAATACTAACGAAAATAAAAAAGAATAAAAAAAAAATACTAGTTACATAAAAATAAAATACTAACCCAGCTACCACTATGTATGAACCATCAGAACGACTTTTCAAGCGGTCTACCGTACTCAAGGATATTTTTGCTTTTTTGTCTCCATAAAGTGAAATCTCCCTGCCTATCAACCCAATCTCTTTGGCCAAATTGGAGATATGTTTGGGCTTTTGAGATCTCGCAATAATGATGTCTCTATAAACATAAATACAAAAGGTGTTACACTAATAAGACGTACAAAAAACAAACAACACCTACGATGGTACAGGTCTAACTTTAGCCAAAGTAAGCGGTGCCAAATCCCAAGTGGTTTGTACTAATTTTTCAGCAGCTGACAAAGCCGAACGAACAGTGTTTTTCATTAGCATGGCTACAGTCATTGGTCCAACGCCGCCAGGAACTGGAGTAATAAATGAAGCTACTTGTTTTGCTTCGTCAAAAAGAACATCACCGACCAGCCGCGAGTTTCCTTGTTTGGTAGAATCTAGAACATTTACAACATTTACTTTATTTGATTAAGAGCAGATCAAAAGAATTATTTTTATTACTTAAAAGTTCAGAAATGATGTTATGAAGATATGGCATCGCACGCTGCTATAATGCTCCTATTCGAATCACGAAAAGTTGTTTACGCAAATACTGACCCGGGGCCAAACAACTTGAACTGATAACAACTTGACTTAATCTCTTCGACTAGTTATAGACCATCTCTATGTTTTTCTTATCTCAATCTTGACTTTTAACCAATCACGTACTCCAGTTTCCCAGGGGAAAAATACCGTATATGTTAAAGTAATTATAAATCCACAGAGTAGTTATAAAAGGAAATGTACGTATTGCGGAAGAAGAATTTTTAAAATACAGAAAGCATTTTAAAACAAAACAGTAAGAAATGAAATCGCAGCCAGGTCTAACCTTCTATACTTTTTTATACTAATTGTGATTAAATATAATTCTTACCTTATTTATAGTAGATAGTTTATATATATACATTCAGAAAGGTGAAACACCCCATATTTAATATATGGGAGAAGTAAAATGATTTATATACGGTTTAAGTTCAAAATAAAAAGCTGTTTACATTGGAACTTTTTTAGGGCAAAAACTGAAACTTCAGGAGGCGTTTGCAAATAAAATTAACTTGGAAAATAACAGACACCCTAATATACATAGTATACGGAAGAATGTATTTACCTGGCTTAACATTAATGCCACAGTCAATAACAACAGCTCCTGGTTTGATCCAGCTTCCTTTTACTAATTCTGGCACACCAATGGCAACGACTAGAATGTCGGCGTTTCGGCACTAGAAATAAATAAATACACAATTGAATTACTTAATTACCAGATGAAGTTCGACTACAAGGAGAACACAAATCCAAGTTAAACAATTCTTCCTTTATTGATAGGAAAAAATATTTAAAATTTTTTTATGTAATTACAAACTATATTTTTTATGTTCCAGTTGCACATCCACTTTACCAATTTTTTATAAAAAAACCATCATCAAATTATTATTTTTGTATGTAGAGAATTGTGCAACAATTAAGAGGGAGTTATTTATTAATTATCACATTCCAAATGACATAAAAATTAAGAAACAAATATTCAGCATTATTGCTCGAATATACTCACAATTTGCTCCAGGTTTTTAGTTTTGGAATGACAAACGGTCACTGTGGCGTTCTCCCATTTTAACAGCTGTGACACAGGCGTACCAACGATTTTACTTCTACCTAGGACAACAGCTTGTGCTCCTGCAATTTGGACACCCGTCCGTTTAATCAATTCAATACAACCCCATGGTGTACATGGTAGATATCCATTTAAATCTCCGATAGAAACACGTCCCTCATTTACGGTATGTAGCCCATCGACATCCTTATCTGGACAAACGGCGTCGGTTACCTTATGAGAATCAATTTTAGTCTCAGAATCAAGAGGCATTTGCACTATAATGCCATGTACATTGGGATCTAAGTTCAGTTCCGTTATCTAGAATAGATAGATTACATTCTTGATATACATATGTATAAGTATGTTCATATATCTGTGTACAAAAATGTTTATAGATATATACATCTGAAGTATACGTATGTATGAACTACTTAAATATTTGTTCACAACAATTACTGATTATCACTGTCCATTTATCCGCGGACTATTTTTTGATTGATTTATTGTTGATAAACGTTTTGGCATAAACACTTGACTGAAGGGATGACTTACCTTCTCCAGCAAATCGACTTCGGCCACAGTACTTGGAAGTTTTATGTGTTCAACGGTAATGCCAATTTCTGTTGCAGCCTTTACCTTCATGCGAATGTAAACGTTTGAATCTTCACGCCCACCCACTTGTAAAATTCGCAAGCCGGGTGTAAAACTGGAAAGCTTAGCCTTTACATCTTCAATTTGCCGTTTTAAAGACGCACGAATTTCACTTAAAAACGATTAGGAAATGTTGAGTCTGACACACTGATTTCATGAATTCAATAACACTTACTTGGCCACTTCGGTGCCTGAAATCAGTTTGGCGCTACCCGACATCTTTTTTGTTGAAGTTTCTGGAAAGGATCTAAAGCACAAAAAAGTCCGTTCAAAAAATATGCCACTCTCCTTTACAAAAGTTAATCTGAACCGTTCTATTCAAAAGTCAAAAGCGAAATGCACTTCTATGACTAGTGTTTAACGAATTTGTAGCACAGCTTGATCAGCAACACAAATTAAGTTCGGTTTGTACTGGATTATCGATGTGATCTTCAGGTCATGCAAGTAAACTTGTTTTAATTCTACAACTGATTGCAAGTATTATCACCCAAATGTGTCGATAATGTCTATTTGAGGGTAAAATAGGCGTGATGACATTTAATATTTTGTAAATTGTGCATATGTATGATACCAGAACTGCAAACTGGTAAAGACATAGAAGCCTTAAAAATTATCTGTTGGCAGTGTTGATCGTTCTCTTATAATTTTGAGCGCGAGCGATAGCTTGTAGGACGTATTTAAGAGTAGGTGCATATCAACGGTATATGACGACTGATTGGGGATATTTAAACTAATCTTGGTAAACTGCTAAGAAAATCAAATTTAAGTTAATTAACTAATTAAATAAACTAAATATATTTCATTCGCGGTGCACAAGAGGTTTAGAACTGAATATGTATAGTAGGTGATTTAATGCTAAATTATAGCCAAGTAATTTGTTATGTAAAGATTTTATAGCCTGGTTGTAACTTGACAACGTGCGACGGATACGCTGAGAACGCTACTATCTCTCTTATAAATCCAAATAAAAGTATTAGGACACTCCAAAAAATTCCGAAACGGTATATACCTTGCTTTTATAAAATATTGTATAATTTACCTCGTTTGATTGGCTTTGAATTCTTAAACTTAAAATAAGAACGCATGTTCAAAATCTGTTTGATTAGAACTCAGCGTTGACCATTGCTAACAACAGAGTCCGAAAATAGAAATATGTATGTACATACATGCATATGTGTTACTTCTTATTTTGTACAAAATGTACACTAAAACAAATTTTGTATTTTCAAAAACTTATTTGTAGGTTTTGATATGCAATTTTACGGTGTTTTTGGAGATAGATAAGTATAGTTCTCTATGAAATGTTTGCTAATATTTTTGTTCCACATACATAACATATACATACATAAGTTTCAGTAAGTGTATAGCGACATTGTATAAACAATGAGACACCCTAATAAACTGGTATACTATATATGTATATTCCCAAATGTTATATACTTGCATGTTTGGTTCCAGACTGTGATTATATTGTAACAATTGGTAGAATGTGTTATCACAATTTTGTATATGAAAGCTTATAATTTAAGTTTATATACATGCATACATATTCCTTCTATAAATGTCAAACATATTGATCAACACTAAAGGTAAATAAATTCTGTGTGAAACCCGGTAAATCTGCGACAGAGACTTTCGATATGATCAAGCAGGCTTACCCAGATGCTGCTTTAGCAAGAAGTGGTGTTTTTCGGTGGCACCAGGCCTTTTTTGACAATATGACTCGTGTGCGCAAAGTTTTGAACTCGGACCGTCGACAAAGTATTCGTTTAATTGCCCAGATATTAAATTTGTCAAAATCTGTGGTTCTGTTGCCATTGTGATGGAGCACTTGAACATGCGAAAGGTGTGGGCGAAGATGGTCCCAAAAGTGCTCACTGACGACCAGAAATTGCAACGAATGTAAGTGTGCCAAGAAAATTTTAACATGTGTGAAAGTGACCCCCAATTTTTGAATAACGTAATCACAGGTGACGAGTCATGGATATTTGTGTATGATCCTGAATTTTTTTTGATTCCTTGCCTGAAAAGGCCGATGAAAGGCAAGCATTTTGAGACTTCAGAAGGGATCCAAGCAGCATGCTCCTCGGCTCTTAAGGCTAATCGCGCTGGCAGCGCTGCATCAAAACAGAGGAGCCTATTTTAAAAGTTTTTAAAAAATTGAAACGATTGGTTCAATAATTTTTTTAAAATCGACTCAGCCCTATTACTTTCCGGACAAACCCAGTATATTTTTTGCTCGTTTGCTTCACTGAAAAGTTATTTTATCTGTTAATTACTTTGTAGTGATCGCCAGTTGTATTAATAATCGTATTTAAATAGGAATTTTAAGTTGCAAAGGCATGTATTACATAATTTTTCATCAGAATCCTCATCGTTTTCCTGACTCTATAATTCATAGTCGTTGGGTCTGTAATATTCGGTTTTACAATATTATAACAATTGATTATTCGGCTTAGCAAATCTCAATGCCCTCCTTAATATAGATAGATAGACAGACAGATAATTAAATGAGGATTGCACCGCGACCTAGGGTCTATTGTGCCCTCTCCTCACTCACAACGTCTTAACTAGTCTCAGCAAATTGACGAGTTCCAATATACTGCTAGGTGCTATTGAGGCGATGTGATCCCTATTTAGAAACATGAATCTAAGGGCCTTAGTCCTGCGTCTATAGACTGCTGTGCAGCAGGTGTTCTGGAGTTTCAGACTCCAAGTCGCAAAACCGACAATTTGCACAAGAAGCTAGGCCCATGTTAAATAAGTGCTTCTTGACTTGCAATGGCCAGTGTAGAAGGCTACCAGTAGCCTGAGTTTTTCCCTTGGGAGACTGATTACATATTTAAACCTTTTGAGGTTGTAACCATTCATTAGCAACTTTGCATTGCGCATGCCTGGGAGTTATTGTCAATGCCTCTCCCTACCCACTTCATCATTACGGAGCAGCTCCTTTATGATGTGGGGACCAACCGCTATGAAATGTTCCGGTTCTACCATGTTGGTGGATGCTGCAGAGCGGGCAAGCTGATCAGCCAGTTCGTTCCCGGCTATCCACCTCAATATAATCTGTAATAGTAACATTTGAAGGAATAAATACGCCCGGCGACTTCTACATGAGCAACTGTTTTTAATGTGGAATTTCCCGAAAAACGTGACTTAGAGAATAATAGTTCTTATTAAAGATAGGCAAAATCAGACTATTGATATAAATTACCGGAAAGATTGTAAAGAATGCATATGAGTAAAAAACTGACAGTAGGTGGGACAATGACGGACCTTTTCGACAAATTTTATCCCATTTTGGGACATTACATTCTCTTGTCAGCTTTATGGAAGGGTTTAAAAATTTGTATAGGAAATGGGAAGACATTATACTTCCCATATAACAAAATTTTAAATTCTATCTGATTTTGTCACTCTTTGTTTTGGTTTTCTCGTTGTAAAATTGAGATAATCTCTGATCTGATGAATCTAAACATAAAGATTTTTAATTAATATAATATTATTTCATATAAAGTAATATAAGAATATAGATCGCACCACTGTTAGACTGCTTTTGTGTCAAAGTTTCTGACAATAAAATAATAAAAATCAAATCACTAGTAAAATAGATATTGAACCGAATAACCTTTATGTATAAAATTGGAAATTCTATCCATATTTGTACACCATACAAAGTTTGACTTAAATGTAACGCTAACGGGAAACTGCACTAAGTTAAATTGAAAAGGCCCTAGATGATGTGAATTTCAACTCACGGAGCAATGTTATACACTCTACTGGATAAGTGACATCTGTTCAGCTTATTTGTGGTACTGTACAAATTTCCTTGTTGCAGATGATAACAAAATGTATGTATACGTGATGATACCTATTAGAAAGCTTCTGTCTGTGTATACAAAATATATTTGAACGTTATTTCATTTAGACCCCTATTACGGTTTCAACACAACTGCATTTTGGTTTAAGTTTCGATACTATCGATATCAACTCAAATAATCAATAATCAAAATAATTCGGTTGAACTGCAGTCAAAATTCAATTATTTTTTGGTATTATAGATTTCTACTCTGTGCTAATTGAATTTACTAGAGTACGTGGGGATGTTTTTCCTGTCAAAACGTTAGTTCTTTATTTTGTATAAAAGACACATTGACCGCTTTTGAGAGAAGTTATGCGGGGATATGCTGAAGAAAACTTACATAGAGGTTGGTATCTGAGTGATTCAAGGAGACAAAAGTGATCTGTATGCAGTTGCCTAGTCAATCTCCTGATCTCAACCCGATTGAGAACATATAGAGTGACCTTTAAAGGAGCAATTGTGGTGGAAAGCATAGAAACTTTGGGATGATACCCCATTGAAAATACATTGTATTATGTTGTCCATATATAGATAAAATTTCAAAAAGCAATTTAGAGGCAATATAAACGTAACCCAATTAATTCAAAAGTTAAAATTATATTGCAGGAACTGTTATGAAAATCAATAAAGCTTTCACATTGTCCGACAGTATCAGTTGCAATACTTTACGCTATATAGTTTAGAAAAATATCGCTCACTATACATAAGGTACAATTTTGTAAACGGTATGATAACACATCCCAACAGTAGAACCTTTAAGTCTAAGGTTTTGAAAATTTAAATTACTGAACGCGATACATAATTCGAGAATTGTATCTTTAAAATTTATTGAAAGTAAATTTCCGTCCTATTTAACTAATTTAATAACCGTTTCAATATACATAAGTGACATTATATGAATAAAGAATAATAGACATTGATTTATTACCACCTATACGATTTTGACATCATCTCCTTAATTTCTAATTTCGTTGAATTCTATTCAAAGAAGCTAATATGAAACTTGGCACTTTTACTAAACTGCTCTTATGTTGAACGCGTAAATAAAATTAACTACTTCTATATATAAATCTAGGAGGATGGAGTCATGTGTAGAAGTTCACGCATGTGGGAAAGTTCTCTGATCGCCATTCACTTGCGAGTGGCCAGAAACGATTCTTTTACACATGGCTCAAGCAGCTCACAACTTCCGGTCTTTGACCAAGTATCCTCTGGGTAGCCTAAGAACATCCGTTCGAAGGCGAGCTAAAGTGAGAAGGCGAAATGAAAAGGAACAACAAGCCTCGGATGAGAGACCCTCCTTTTGATGACGACCAGGGCAAACGAAATAAGGACTACGATATCAGGGCATGCACCTGGAATGTCCGGACCCTTAATTGGGAAGGTGCCGCTGCCCAGCTGGTTGATGTCCTCGCGAAAATAAAGGCTGACATCATCGCCGTCCAAGAAATGCGATGGACGGGACAAGGACTGAGACGAGTAGGTCCTTGTGACATTTACTACAGTGGCCATATAAAGGAGCGCAGGTTTGGTGTGGGATTCGTGGTGGGAGAGAGACTCCATCGCCGAGTACTATCATTCACTGCGGTGAATGAACGTCTAGCCACAATCCGCATCAAAGCGAGGTTCTTCAACATATCGCTGATTTGCGCCCACGCCCCGACGGAAGAGAAGGACGAGGTGACCAAAGATGCCTTCTATGAGCGCTTGGAACGCGCTTATGAGAGCTGTCCCCGCCACGATGTCAAAATCGTGCTTGGCGACTTTAACGCCAAGGTGGGCAAATAAGGTATCTATGGCACTACGGTCGGTAAATTCGGCCTCCACGAAGAAACTTCCCCAAATGGGTTGAGGCTGATCGACTTCGCCGGGGCTCGAAATATGGTTATCTGTGGTACTAGATTCCAGCACAAGGAGATATATCAAGCTTCCTGGCTGTCTCCGGATCGAAAAGCCACCAACCAGATCGATCATGTTGTGATAGACGGAAGACACGTCTCCAGTGTTCTAGACGTGCGTACGCTCCGAGGTCCTAACATCGACTCGGACCACTATCTTGTTGCAGCCAAGATTCGCACCCGTCTCTGTGCAGCAAAAAACGCACGTCAACAAACACAAGGAAGGTTCGACGCCGAGAAGCTGTAATCACAACAGACAGCCGAACGATTTGCATACAGAAAAAGAAAGAGACCGAAATGCGTGAGTATGAAGATCTTGACAAGCTGGCCGACAGGGGTAATGCTCGAAAATTCTACGAACAAATGCGGCGGCTTACAGAAGGTTTCAAAACCGAAGCATACTCTTATAGAACCCCCAAAGGTGATCTAGTCACCGATGCCCAGAGCATACTTAAATTATGGAGGGAACACTTCTCCAGCCTGCTGAATGGCAGTGAACGCACAACGCCAGGAGAAGGCGAACCCGATTCCCCAATCGATGACGATGGAGCAGACGTTCCATTGCCCGACCATGAAGAAGTTCGAATAGCAATTACCCGCCTGAAGAACAACAAAGCGGCGGGGGCCGATGGATTACCGGCCGAGCTATTCAAACACAGCTGCGAAGAACTGATAAGGAGCATGCATCAGCTTCTTTGTAAAATATGGTCGGACGAAAGCATGCCCAACGATTGGAATTTAAGTGTGCTCTGCCCAATCCATAAAAAAGGAGACCCCACAATCTGCGCCAATACCGTGGGATAAGCCTCCTCAACATCGTATATAATGTTCTATCGAGCGTATTGTGTGAAAGATTAAGGCCCACCGTCAACAAACTGATTGGACCTTATCAGTGTGGCTTTAGACCTGGTAAATCAACAACCGACCAGGTATTCACCATGCGCCAAATCTTGGGAAAGACCCGTTAGAAGAGAATCGACACACACCACCTCTTCGTCGATTTCAAAGCTGCCTTTGTCAGCACGAAAAGGAGCTGCCTTTATGCCGCGATGTCTGAATTTGGTATCCCCGCAAAACTAATACGGCTGTGTAAACTGACGTTGAGCAACACGAAAAGCTCCGTCAGGATCGGGAAGGACCTCTCCGAGCCGTTCGATACCAAACGAGGTTTCAGACAAGGCGACTCCCTATCGTGGAGAAAATAGTTCGGGCTGCAGAACTAAATAGAGAAGGTACCATCTTCTATAAGAGTGTACAGCTGCTTGCGTATGCCGATGATATTGATATCATCGGCCTCAACACCCGCGCCGTTAGTTCTACTTTCTCCAGGTTGGACAAGGAAGCACAGAAAATTGGTCTGGCAGTGAACGAGGGCAAGACGAAATATGTCCTGTCATCAAACAAACAGTTGTCGCACTCGCGACTTGGCTCTCACGTCACTGTTGACAGTCATAACTTTGAAGTTGTAGATAATTTCGTCTATTTAGGAACCAGTATTAACACCACCAACAATGTCAGCCTGGAAATCCAACGCAGGATTGCTCTTGCAAACAGGTGCTACTTCGGACTGAGTAGGCAATTAAAAAGTAAAGTCCTCTCTCGACGAACAAAAGCCAAACTCTATAAGTCGCTCATAATTCCCGCCCTGCTACATGGTGCAGAGGCTTGGACGATGAAAGTATTCGACGCAGTACCCGCCGGGGGAAGCAGAGGAAGAGGAAGACCTCCACTCCGTTGGAAGGACCAAGTGGAGAAGGACCTGGCTTCGCTTGGAATATCCAATTGGCGTCACGTAGCGAAAAGAAGAAACGACTGGCGCGCTGTTGTTAACTCGGCTATAATCGCGTAAGCGGTTTCTACGCCAATTAAGAAGAAGAAGATAAATAAATCTTAATATGACCTTTTCTGACATAATTCAAAATTAATATATCACTACACTTGAAGATTGAAGATGTGTTGAGGAAATATATGAAATTGTTCGTTTCTTAAATTTTTTTATTTTCATTCCTTTCCTGTTATAATTTATACATATGAGTTCTGTATAGCATCTAAAATTGTTTAGCTTATTGGCTGAATATTCTTTTTTTAACTTTATTATTTTCTTTTCAACAATGTCATTTTACTTTAATTGCAGCTCGTAGTTTAGCAGATCTACTTCGGCTGTTTTTCATCACTTCCTCCTCGTTGGGAAGAATTACGTGTTTATGTAGCTGCTTCCAATTCGATCGTACAAACATTTCAATTAATTCCTTATCATGTGATATATCATGACCACAATATTTCAACGGCACCGGATTTGCAAGGCCTTCGATTACATTCCCGTTTATATGTCGCTTTACTATTGTATCCTCAAGTGAATGAAAGGTTATAGCGACAAGTCGGCCTTCGTGTCTCAAATACTCGTTAGCTAATATCATACCGTAATTGATCTCATTTAATTCATTATTAATGAATATGCGCAATGCCTGAAACGTCTTTGTGGCTATGTGTGTGGGCCGCTGAATTTTGTCCAATCGATGTGTATCTTGAAGACACGAGGCCACTAAATCAGATAGCTGTTTGGTAGTATCAATCTTATAAAAACAGCGTGCCTCAACGATCGCACGAGCAATTTTTTTCGCTCCCTTCTCTTCACCATACATTCGCAGTATTTTCACAAGGTCAGCTTCCTCGGCACGAGCAAGAACATCTGCGGCTGTAACTTGGTCACCATTTCGTCCACGATCCATGCGCATGTCCAAAGGACCATTTTTAGAAATAGAAAAGCCACGGTCCGCGTCGTCAAATTGCATCGAAGAGCAACCGAAATCAAACAGTATGCCATCAATGGAATGCTTCTTTATTTTATGCTCTTTTAAAAGCTTCGGCAAATCAGAAAATTTTCCCAATAATGGTATTAGTCGATTTGAATATTTTTTACTTAAGGAAATAGCGAGCTCATATGCAACTGGATCTCGATCAAGAGCAAATACTTTTATATCGTTGTGTTTTTCTAAAATCTGTTTACTGTGACCACCGGCCCCGAAAGTCATATCGATAAAAATTTTTCGAGGACCTGGGTTAAGATAGTTAATTGCTTGCTCACAGAGCACAGGTACATGTCTAACTATTCGTCCATCAGTGCTATTCGTAGCAGTGTTGTAGTTAGACTTTAAATATATTAAGGGTTGGTTAATTCGACGAAGCATTATCATTAATAAGATATTTAAAACACGATCCCTTGCTAATTATAAACTAATGTTTGTTTTGGTTTTTATAACAGTTTTTCGTATAATATTTTAATCACTTTCGCCCTTTTCGCCTACTTTTTCATCATTGAGGTACTGTAAAAATTCAGACGACAGCACTTGACTGCACTGTTCCGCTGACAATCCTGTTGCTGTAGAAGCGTACCTCCGCTGATATTTCTTAGCGTAAATATTACTAGCTAATCTTTCTAAAGAATCAATTTGTGCATTTAATTCGACATTGACCTCAGCAGTAAGGCCAGCTGGATTAGAGAGAATTTTGACTTGCTTTCGTATCTGCTCTCCCAAGTCCCTATTAAAATTCGATAAATGTATGTTAGAATGAAACGAATTACAAAATAACATTTAAAATATCAATGAAAAGAAGGATTTATAACATGTTTGTAGCAATAGACACGCTTTTAAATGTACGATACAGATATAAAAGTTCTTAAAGAGGTGTGAGGAAGTTATAATTACTTTTCTTACGAATTGGGATGATCTGTTAACAAGTTCTTGATATTGTGAACTTCAATTCTAATTTCAAATATGATTCTATATAACCATCGAAATAAGAGTTGAAGCAATTTTGACATTAATGAATGGAAGAAATTAATTCAATCACACCGAATTCAAATAATAAAAAAATTTCTACAACAAAAAACCTACAACTTTGTTGATCACTACTACCTTCTTATCAGCGTCTTCAAACTGTAGGATAATTCTGCCTGTATCGATTCATATAAAAAAAAAACTCAACATATTAAACCATTTAACTTTTTGGCTTCAGTAATCAAGTATCATCAGTGGGTGATTAGCCCGGGGCTGTTGTTGTTGTTATTGTTGTATCGGCAGAATTCTACCAAAATGACAGACCCTGGTCGGATAAAAATTTCGGGTCCGTTCCGGTTACGTAGATTCGACTGTCATGGAAACGGTAGCCCAGGTTCTTTAGTTTGTTGGTAGGGCTACTAATTTTTTATCCTCGTAAAATGATTGTGTATGTGGATTGTTTTGTCTTCAGCATACACCTTTGACCTTACCGGATTGGGAGGTCCTGCCAGTAGCTAAGCTACTGCCGGCCTCATCGCGACAAGATAACAATTCACGAGGAGGCCTTACGCTTCAGCCGGATTTAAACGAAATACTATATATAAAGGATTTAACTTACTCGGTAGATGAAACACCAAGGATGTATTCTTCCGAAATTTTTTGATAAGCGTATTTTGAGCACATTTTCAACAGTAACAATCAACACACTGTGCAAAATCTTTTGATTTATTAGGAGGCCCAAATAGTAATGACACAAAAATTGATCTTGCGCCAGCTTAACTACCTTTTAGCGACAGCACCTCTTTTAAGAATATTATAATACTGCAACTATAATAGTAGTAGTGCAATAAGTCAATAATCAAACGAAAAGCCAAGTAATCTGTACTTGAGATGCACTTCTGTAAAACACAAATCAAGTACTTTCAATAATCAGCAATAGTATTGACTGATAGAACGTAATTTATCGTAAGTACATTAGATAACGTGTTGCTACAATGAGAATGGAAAGATGAAAAGTTATGAGTGAATAACGTTATTGCATACCTGCCCACTTTTGTTTTGTCCGTCGGCCACTTCTCCAGAACTTTAAGAAATCTTTTATATTGAACTGACATAACTCGCCTTGATAAACAATGTTGTTCTACGATAAGATATTGTTACTAGGAATCCACTAACATTTCCATTAGACAATGCGATTTCATAAGACCAAGTATTCGAGAAAACAGCTGATAATACAGTTTGAGAGCCGCTATTAAAAAGTTCTATCAAATTAATAAATCGATAGAAAGTATTCCATTTTCGTTCGATAAGCATATTACACTTTAAGCTGACAACATCAGAACATTTCAACAGAAGACTAAAAGCCCAATGAGAAACATTTGTACGTCTAACGTTGTTTGTATTAATGTTTCAATTGTCATTTATATTTATCAGGTAAAACTCATAAATCATTCGCAGTCATAATCGTTAATAATTATTGCTCAAGTTATAAAATGATAAATACTTTGATCAGCTCGTTTGCATATGGTGTTCTCAGGCCTATTTTTGATGATGGATTGCAACTATTTCATTAATTCACTCTTAAACTTGAAAATTTTTTTTTGTCAAATTCTTACGCATCCAAAACCAAATAAATTAAGTTAGTGTTTATAATCCTAGTTACTACTGGGCAAAAGCTGTTTTGAATACTACATATATATATTAATTTTGATAAAATCAATTTAAAAAAGTTTTTAGCCCTATTTTTCAAGATAAAAAAAAATAATACAAAGAATCGAATAAAATTGAAAAAACTTTTCTACAACATTGGAAGATGTTTTGTGAACTATGTTTGGGCAATGTAGCGAGGAATGTGTGAACAGTCAGCGGTGGCCGGGTTCGGAATTTCGAAAACGAATATGCTATCGACCAAACCCATTATAGGTTAAGTTTCCAATTATGTCTAAACTTTAAATACGCAAAGAATCGTGTTCAAATTTCGGAGGAACTTGATCCCCTAACACCTTCCTGTTTTATATAAATAAGCCACTAGTTCTGTCACAATGTTAAATATGTTGTTTTCATCCTTTTTGTTGTTTGTAATAAATTTAATGGGGTTAAATCCCGCTTATAGTGCCCATACACGAGCACACAAGTGCGTTCGATCGGTATGAATTCGTTTGCCCATACACGACACACAAATCCATTTTGCGTTCGTTCTTCACAGAGTTAACATGTGCGACAGGCAAGCGGAACATTTCTTGGAATTTATTTCTAATGTAGCATTTTTATATATTTCATTGTATTTCGTTAATAAGTTATTCCAACTTTTATTTTTCTTACACTATGTATACGTATGAGCGCTTAGGCAAAAAGCGAAAAGCAGTAGGGCAAAGTTTATTATCTTTGACATAAAATTATCTTATATTTAAACTAAAAATAATATTAAGAAAAGTCAAGTTTTAACATATTTTTTAAACAGCATAAAGTAAAATTCTTTTGATAAAAAGCCACTATTTATTCAATTTTTAATAAAATTTTAAATTTTACTCTTTTTTTTGGAATTTTCTTAGTTTAACTAGAAGATAAATTAATAAAAAAAATATGAATCTCTTTGAATTTTTTGTTTCCGATAGAAATTGTGACCTGCATCCTGCCCGCTGTCCGAAAAATGTACATGCGAGATGCATCGGGTAATTGCTTCCCAAAGGCAGAATATCAAAGATTTCGTATGAAAAAAAATTGTGAAAGATTTTCAAGTATATAACTATAAAGCCTAGAAATTTCGCTTGAATCAATTATCCTCAAAAAAATCGATTTTTTGAAGCCTCGAAAGCAGGCTCTCCCCTTAACACTTGCCATTGTCCGCGATCTTCACTGTTCGGCGACACGAGAGAAATGAGATTTTGTGCGCCGACAACGCCATACACGATAAACATGTTCGCGCACCGATCGTAAAAAATCAAACATTTTCGCGAACATGGATCGGTACGCGAACAAGCCCATACACGATAAACCGCAAGCGCACACATACCGATCGAACGCACTTGTGTGCTCGTGTATGGGCGCTTTTAGCGTTAACGCTGACGCAACAACCCTAATTATGGCAAAAACTTTACGTCAAATTCTCACTTAAATAATAAAATTAGTACAAGAGAAATTAAATGCAATTTGAATTAACTTATTGATAATTTTGCACAAGCATTGGATATCGTGCGACAAGAATTTTTTGTTGAAAAATTACATTTTTTTCGTTTTCTGCAGTCAACTTTACCGCTGTCAAAACCGAATTTTTCCACGCTCACTGTTACTGCCGCGTTTATTTAGGTATGTGTCATACAAAATCTATGGGCATGAGGAATTTTCGATAGCAATTTATCGCTTCCAATTTTGTTTTGGGATGTCAGTAAGAAATAAATGTAAGTATATAGCCATGGCAGTGTTGCCCCGCAACTACCCGGCGGAGGCCCTAGGGTCGGGACAGCAGACGTCTCTCCAGAACTGCTTAGTGAAAGTCTTGTTCGTGGGCGACGAGTATACCGGCGCCTTTAATGGCATCTTTTTCAAGGGCGGTATGCTGCTGGTAGACTGCCAGGACGAGAAGTCGGCCACCTGGCTAACGGAGACCACGCCAAGGCTAGCGGGTTGGAATGGCCCGGCCCTGTGTGTTAAGAGAGGCGAGGATATACCACAACTACACAGAATGGCGGTATTCTTCCCTAGAAGTGCGGACGAAAATTACGCTGCGCCGTCAACGACGGAGAAAGAACCCGCGACGGGGATGACCGCAGCTCCGGCTTCATCCGCAGCCAGCTCAGCAGGGCAGGAGGCGACTGCCGCTGTGGTTGCGGGGGAGCGGCGCGAGTCCCCCAATGACCTCATCCTGGCCGTGAGGGCTGTGACTACCGCCGTGGATGAAAACAGGAGCAATGAGCTCCCTAAGGAGCAAGAAGGCATGCTGCGATCCACCCAAGAGCTCCTGGAAGGGCTGGATATGCAGGTTGATGAGGAGATCGGGGACGAGGACCTGTCTCTCATCGAACCCATATTATAAGCTCCAGCGCCGGCATAGAAGTTGCTCAGGTGAACCTACATCACGCATCGGCAGCCTCGGCTGTCATCGTGAAAAGGTTCATTTCGGATAACCTGGGCATCCTCTTGATCCAAGAGCCTTGGGTGGTTAAAGGAAAGGTAAGAGGCCTCAGCACGAAAGGAAGCAAGGTAATTTGGGATCTCCCTAGCGAGAGACCCCGCTCTTGTGTAGTCGTTAGAGCCGATATAGACTTTTTCTGTATTTCGGAATTTCTAACGCAAGATCTGGTGGCGGTACAGGTGAAGAACAAGGAAGGTTCGGACTTCGTCCTCTCATCCGCATACTTCCCGGGGGAGACGGCCATAGCAACCCCCCCCCCCCCTTCGATATTTAATCTGGTGGACTATTGCAGGATCAATAAACTTCCCCTGACTATGGGATGCGTAGCCAATGCGCATCACACGGAATAGGCTAGCACGGACTGCAACGCGTAATTAGTCATAATATAAACATATAGAATGTAGGCTGTGAGCCCACTTTTGTAACTAGTGTTCGCAGGGAGGTCCTGGACATTACCCTGAGCAACGATGACATGATCGGGCTGATCTCACAGTGGCGGGTGTCAAAAGAGCCCTCATTGTCAGATCACAGGATCATTCGGTTTGCTCTGAGGGTAGAAGTCGAGGACAAACCTCCGACACGCAACCCTAGAAATACGAATTGGGGTATCTACAAAGAAACCCTAAACATAAGCATAAGCAGAGTGAGGCAGGCAGATGGTAAATCCACCACAATTGGACTGGAGAGCAGACTAAGTGCAATAAACCAGTCCATTATGGACGCCTATCATTGTGCTTGTCCACTGAGAGCGACCACCAGTAAACAAAGGCGTCCCTGGTGGTCTAGTAAACTCTCAGCTCTCAGACAAAAGGTGCGAAGGCTGTTCAATAAAGCCAAGCGCACAGGCAGCTGGGAAGAATATAAACGGCACCTGACAATCTACAATAAGGAGATCAGGCTTGCCAAGACAAACAGTTTCAGGAAATTCTGTGACAGCGTCTCCTCGACCCCGGAGGCAGCTCGGCTGCATAAGGCGTTGTCGGTAAGACGGACACAGTATTATCCCTAAAGAGACAGGACGGGACCTATACGACTAGCGCGGAGGAGAGGGCAGAAACACTCTTACAGGCGCACTTCCCGGAGACGGTTCAAGCCGACCTAACTCCAGCATCGGACAAACGCAGGCCGGACCGCTCAAACTGGCTGACGGCAAAGAATGTGTTCACTGCGGACTCAGTCAGATGGGCACTGGTTCCTTCTCAATCTATAAGTCACCGGGGGTGGACGGCGTCTTCCCGGCCCTCTTGCAGCAAGGTATGGATACTCTCCTGCCTCACCTGCTAGGGCTGATGAGAGACAGCCTGGCAATGTCGTATATCCCTGAGCCATGGAGAATTGCAAAAGTAATTTTCATCCCCAAAGTAGGGAGGAGAGACTATTCGCTAGCCAAATCATTCCGGCCTATAAGTCTCACATCCTTCATCCTAAAGGGGATGGAGAAAGTAATAGATAACCACATTTGATCGGAAGTGCTGAAGAACGCACCCCTACATGACAGGCAACATGCGTACAGAGCGGGCAGATCCACAAACACTGCTCTGTACCAACTCACGTCTGAGCTGCAAGACTCGCTGGATAATGGCGAGGTTGCGATCTGCGCCTTCCTAGACATTGAGGGTGCCTTTGACAATGCGTCAAAAGAACGGCATTGGCAACAATCATCAGGCATGCGCCACGCCAAACTGCTTCTAGGGGGTTACAGTCTGTCCAGGTTCAAGGAACTTATTCACCTCCCCCGTGACAAATTCCGTCTCCTCGTCGCAATTTACACAGGGCACTGCAGGCTCAGGAAGCACTTGTCCAACATGGGCATAGTCTCCAGTGCTAACTGCCGGTACCGCGACCTGGAACAGGAAACACCAGCACACCTGATCCTGGATTGCACAGCAATCTGTGGAAAAAGGCTTAAGGCCCTGGATTCCATCTATATCAGCAGGGATCACATCACCTCAGTAGCGCCCGGCAAACTCCTAGAGCTAATCAGGCTGCTGGGACTCTGGGAAGACATGTGATATCGTAGAGGGCACAATAGACCCTAGGTCGCGGTGCATTACCTCATAACATTTATCTATCTATTTAGCCATTAACAGCCCTATTCTCATGACCTCGCAAAAATCACCACCCTCACTATTGTGAGGTTTTTGTTACTGTGGGATTTTGCGTATGCTGACGTGATTTCAAAAGCTCAAACTCTCTCGCAAACCTCACAATACAAAATCGGTTGTGTTTTTTTTGATAATTTCAATATTTTTAAAGAAATTTGCAATTATTTAATTGAAATAGAATATAGGAATATATTTGTCTATTAAGCCGGGATGTATACTATTCTTAACGCTATTTGTTTGCATTCGTGGTATTTTGAATAGTAAACACGTGTTAATTTAGACGCGTATTGATTATGCGAAATATTTTTTATTTACTTCACCGGCTTTTCGTATCGAAAGGGTTAAAATAAATATGTAACTTATGGTCTTTGTACATTTTACTTCGTTCTAAGTATGAATAAAAATACATATGCATATTTTTGTTTAAAAAATTCAGACCAAATTTTATTTGTAAATATGTATGTATGTATTTAATACATGTGCGGATAAAAAGATATGTATGTTGAAATAATACCCTGTAATGCTGCAGCTGCTCCTGAGTTGTTCTTTCACATTTGAAATCTAAAAAAAAATTAAATTATTATATATGCACCAAATTCAATAGATTTGCAGAATTACTCACTTTTCTTGGTTGTCCATTTCTTTATATTGTCTTGTTTGTTTAGGAAAAATAGCTGGTTTACAGCAAAGTGCTTTTCACCTCATGTGGTGACTATTTTGTACTTATTTCTTGTGAGGTTTGAGCAAAATAACCTCACAAAATGAACCTTAAAGCAAACCTCACAAACCTGTTTTGAGGTTTTCTCAGAATATCGCTGTTATTTAACAATCCAGTGATTGAACTCAATAGTGAGCTACGTGGTAGACGATTTATTAAGAAATCCGTTATCTTTATTGTCATTTTTAATAATCTTTACTTTCCTATTGACAACAAGTTGTGTTTGTGAAGGTTCGTTTAATCGCGTTTTATAAATAAATGGATTTTAACTAAAGTTTGATATGGAATTAAATTTATTTTTGCACTATTTATTATAAAATTAATGATTAGAAACGAATTAGTGAAGTGTTAGTGGATATAAAAGTTAAAAATATAAGTGTAAAATGCATTATAAATCGGAGAAACACGCATTTTAAATGGTTGATTTTTTGAACTTTAAATGCAAATACATATGTATATATATTTTAACCCCGTAATCGGAGGATGCTATTCTAAATCGCATTTATTTGTGAATGTTTCTAAAGTACGAACAGTCCATTTCCAGTCACAGAAGAAGTGTAAGTATATATGTATGCATTCCTTCAAATTTGAAGTTATTGTGTCGAATGACTTCTTAAAAATATTCGAAATACATAACTCTTCAAAATTAAAGTCAATGGAAACGATTTATTATTTTTTACCAGTTGTTGCGTATCTTTCGCTGTCAGATGATTTTCCAGTGCTATGACAGCAGTGCAAAATTGCTTTCGATTGGTTCGTTTGCGGGAAAGTGTGTGGTGTAGGAAATAACAAGAAAGTTTCGGGAATCCGAAATATAAAATATTTCAATTAGAAAATCTCTTGAATTAAGCGCATTGTAATGTCGGGCTTAATTTCGATAACAGTACGACGTCTCCCACGCGATGTCCTTAAACTGGGAATGCAAGCTGCACTTACTCAGGAGGTATGTATTGATAAAATATGTGTTCTAGTAGTGCGAAAACAGTACAGAGCAAGTGCAGAAATTTGGAGGCCAATCCGGAGTAAAGACAGTATTTGCGACTGATGGTTATGTAACATATCAAAAAATTCTGAAACTTTAAATGAAAATGAATTATTTTATTTCATTTAATGATTTTTATATGTATCACATGACGTTACAAATCTGTTGTGCAATCAATTTTTGTTCAGATCAACGTTGATGCCTTGTTTCTCTTTTAGGTTAAATCAGCATGTGTAATACGCCAATTTTCAAAGTTGGCTGTGGTAACACAAATTCAGGCCATTACAAGAAGTGAAGCCCTTCCTTCCGTCGCATACCCCTCTCAAAGGTAATATTGAATATTTAATGGTTTGCAAGAAAAGCTAACGAAAACGGTTTCAGAACTATCAATTCTTTTGGAACTCAAGGTTTTCACACCACTAGTAATTTGTGGACCACTGAGACGGTAAAAACACCTCCTTTCCCTGAGTCCGTAGCCGAAGGAGATGTCAAGTGAGTGAGCATTTTTATTTATTTACAGTTATAAAGTGTACATAACTCGGGTTTTTCTTATCTCCTTTTTGATTGTTAATTTGAAAAAGCAGAATAAGTAAATTAGCAAAGCGATATAAAATATTAACAAGCTTTATATATATTATATTATAAATATATTTATTTTTATATTCTCACCAAATTCGACTCGGACTGAACCATTAAACTTTAACTTCGCAACTGATGAGACTTGGTATACATACATATTATTTGGCTCCATGAGAAGGTTGGAATTGAAGATGGCCGGAAAAGTATAAACTGCCACAGCTAAACTCCATGCTATGAAACAAAACTGTAATTAAGTACAACGAATCTATTAGAAAGCGTCATCTGTGGTTTGGAAATGTTTAAAAAGTACTTTAGCTTAATGCGAAAAATATCCACGGTATAAATTATTCCAGTCCCATATTTTAACAAAATTTATGCTGGATATGTCGATCAGTGATCACATAGTTGCGTGGAAATATGTTCTTAAGTATACTTGCGTAATTCCATAGGTTTATGCAATCACCAGACCTTCCCTCAGCTGCATATATCCGATATAGTTATTTCCGACTTTCTACATGGCATTAAACCCTTTATGTTGGTCGAAATGTGTGATATTTTAATGAAATTAACTGCACAAGTTTTTTTTTATTCATGTAGTTTATCGCCGAATTTGAATGGAAATGATATAAACCTCTTATCACTAATATCATAAAGTTCAATAAATTAAAGAAAGTAGTTAGTGTTGTAAAGGTGTACTTCTTATTGTTTAATATAATACACTACGTTAAGTATTAATTAAATTATATGTATTTACCATTAAACTGCACAAAATTTGTCGCAAAAACAAAAAGTGCTTGTAAAACGATATTCAGTCTTCTGGGGTGTGATGCATTGATGCATTTCTCCGCTCGAAACTTCAATATCTCCTTAAGTAAGTTTTCTGCCTGCGTAGAGTCGAAAACGTGCTTTCACAGAAAATGTTTTCAATTAATGTTTTTAGTTCTTTCCCATCTGAATCTGAAATTAGAAATTTTTTAATTAAAAACATTTATTAATTTAAGATTGTTTCGAGCATACTATAGAGCAACAAAAAAATTCATTACCCATTTTTTATTTCCTTTAGAACAAAGTGAAATGAGTTTTAAATTTTGCATATTTAGATATACTGTGAGTGTTTGTGAGGTTACTGTCGTAGAGCACAGATTTCATTGTCGTCTTCATTAGCTAGTGCTTTTGCAGTGCCTACTCCTATTTCTGCTTTAGTTCATTTTTTAACCTTGATAACTGCTGGTGTTTATTTATTAAATTGGCTGAGCTAAAGCAGGCATTCAAAATGCGCGAGCGATTACGAACTCAGAAGCGAGCAATACGCATTGACGAACTCTTTCAACTGAGGTCATAATTTGATCGCATTCTTCAAAAGCCAAACAAATACTCTCACACACTAAAAAAATCGATGCAAGGACTCAAGGTGCTCTACAGTTTCGCATAATTAAAGCGTTAATTATCTTATTCGGTGGTAGTACGACATTGCGATAGTTGCCTATCAGCGCGAGCACGTAAGCTAATTAGTTCGACAGAAGGTAGAAATGCAATGCGAACTTGAAACTTATTTTTATGACTATAAGGCAGAATTTTAGCTATAAAATAAATATCGATTCTTTGAAAATCCTACGGTGGCCATATCCCTTAACACAAAGTTTTCATCCTTACAAATTGTGAGAGCACAAAATGCCCGAATTTTGATGAGAAGTGAGTTTATGAATATGACCTCGAAACTGTTTAGCATTCTATCGAATAGCGCTTATATTGCTTAGAGCCTTTTTTGGAGGCGATAATAAAGATTTGTATTATTTGTTTTATCGGCACGGTTCAAATACGATCGGAAGGTACAGAAGGTTTATAGATGCATACATAATAAAATTATATAATATACTTCCAGAACGCTCTAAATTAAAAAGTAATTCTTTTTTTTAAGGTTCACTGTAAAAGTTGGAGATTATGTGGCTCAAGATCAGGTTGTTATGGAAGTTGAAACCGATAAAACTGCAATGCCTGTCCCTGCGCCTTTCGGAGGTGTAATTCGTGAGATATTAGTAGAAGATGGTGTGACAGTGAAAGCCGGTCAACCTTTGTTCAAAATAGAAAAGGCGGAAGGTACGCCAACTGCCGCTGCCGCTGCACCGGCAGCTGCAGTACCTCCACCTGCAAAACCTGCTGCTCCTGTACCAGCTCCAGCTGCACCCGCAGCTGCAGCACCGCCACCAAAACCAGCTCCTCAGGCTGCAAGACCACCACCACCACCTGCAGCAAGAGCTGCTCCTCCACCACCACCACCAAAGCCCTCAGCACCTGTGGGCCAAATTCCAGTTGCCTCAGTGCCACCTGCCCAAGCCGCTCCACAAATAAAGGTACCACCAAGTGATTATTCGCGTCAGATTACCGGCACCCGAACCGAGCAACGTGTGAAAATGAATCGAATGCGCCAAAAGATTGCTTCTCGTTTGAAGGACGCACAAAATACAAACGCGATGTTGACTACATTCAACGAAATCGATATGAGGTAAGTGCTACTTTAAAAACCATTTAATTAGGCAATCGTTTGTCATTTGTACATTTCTTGGTTTTAAGTTCATTCATTGTTTTATTTTTTCCTTTAAAAATCTTTTCTTATTACTGAAAGTTTTTTAATTTATAAACTCTATTATAATTTAAATATATATTTTTTTTAGTGCTGCCATGGAATTCCGTAAAGCTAATCTAGATGCTTTCCAAAAGAAGTTTGGCATCAAGATTGGATTTATGTCTATATTCTCTAAAGCTTCTGCTTACGCATTACAAGATCAGCCCGTAGTTAATGCTGTTATTGACGGTCAGGTAATTCTATAATAACGTTTTATTTAATTTTAAGTCAGTAACGTATTGTATTTATATAATTTTAGGAAATCGTGTATCGCGATTACGTGGATATCTCAGTGGCTGTTGCTACACCCAAGGGTTTAGTAGTGCCCGTGATAAGAAATGTCGAAAGTATGAATTATGCGGATATTGAAATTGCCTTGGCTGCACTTGGGGAAAAAGCAAAACGGAATGCAATCGCCATTGAAGATATGGATGGTGGAACCTTCACCATCAGTAATGGAGGCGTATTCGGTTCATTGATGGGAACGCCAATCATCAATCCTCCCCAAAGTGCTATATTAGGCATGCATGGCATATTTGAGCGACCAGTTGCGGTAAAGGGACAAGTGAGTAAAACTTTCTTTTTAAGTGTAAACAAATTAATTTATTCATATTAAATCATTAGGTTGTCATACGTCCAATGATGTATGTTGCTCTTACTTACGACCATCGACTGATTGATGGACGTGAGGCTGTGATGTTCTTGCGTAAAATCAAGGCTGCTGTAGAAGATCCCAGAATAATGCTGGCTGGATTATAAATTCAATCTCAAACGAAAAAATTCAAAGAAAGCTTAAAGCGCTAATAAAAAATGGAATATGTCTAACATATAAATATTGAACGGCTTATTTATTTTGGTTTTACACTCATTTATTGTTTTACTTCTACGTTTAAAAAAATCTTTTTAATTATGAAATTTTTATATTAATTTATGAACTAAAAAATGTATTATTTACTTAAAATCTATTCACACATACGCTTTAATACTAAAATTACTGTATCACATTTTCTTTATTTTAAATCGGTGTTTTAATTGATGTTTATTAAATATTTCCTCAAGATGTAAATATATTTATTACACCTATCACGTATTTATAGTGAATGAATATTGCTGAAAATATATAAATAATCCAGTCGAGAAGCTAACGAAAATTGATGTAGAAAATGCTTTTTATTATTTAATATAACTTATAACGAAATTGTTGTATATCTACGCTCTAATTGCCAGAATAGTTTAAAAAACGTATATCGGAGCGTTTGATTTGCTGAATTTAATATCGCAATGAAAAATCCCATTGCTCTCCCTCAGCTGATGATGCAAAATCTTTTCATCAACATTGTTATTAAGAATGATAGAAAATATCTACTTTTGTCATTGTTGCATTATTTTTTTAACTCGAGTACGAGGGCGGTACATTGCTTACCTGTCTTAGAAAAGAAAAAGTGTTATCTTTTTTGCTACATTATAATACATTTTGTGAAAGAGATAATCTCAAATTCAGTTCTGTTATGCCTGGCGAGTGACATTTGCAAATTTGGAAAAAAATCAGACCCGGTGCATTTTTATGGCGGAAAATCACTTTTCTTCTCGACGGACGGATCTCATCTCGTAAATTTCGGCAAATATGATCGAAAGAAGTTCACACAATGATAGTGATGTTTACCTAACGGTTGTTATATACCATGACATGACTGAAATACATAACAATGGGATTTTCCACAACAAAGTGCCAGACTGACACAACGAATTGATTTCGCGATGCTTTTTGTTTCGGTGTTATCATTTGAATATTCGTTGTTATAAGTCCTAATTGTTCTAGTTTACAGATTCAGATCAATAAAAACAAAAAAAAAACAAAAGCATACACGCTTAATATTCACTTTGCTTAGTAAGTGCCTACATATACATACATACATATGTACATATGTACATCTGTATTTACTAATAAAGTAAAGTGGCTTATTATATTTTTTAAATTTGCATGAATAATGAACTCGCTTGCGAATTTTGTATTTGCGGTATTTTTAATCCGGTTTTTGGGATTAAAATCTATTTTTGTTAACGCCGTTTTGGAAATTTGTTTATTTTGTCTTTTCAGTTCGTTATTTGGAGTTAAAAATTAAATTCAATTAGATTTTAAGGATTACAAGAAAATTGAACTCAAATGTTAATTGAATTAATTTTTATTTATTTGTAATCTTTTGCTAAGTAATAATTACATATGTACTATATATCTTTCAAAACATTCTTACTGGAGATTTACGTTAAATTAATCTTAATACACCCAACTCTTTTTTTGCACCTTAGATACGTTCCTCAGAAATCCGTGTAAAAAAGAGGCGTTTCCTATACTAAAAATGGGGGATACGTTCCATGTCATCTGAAAACCGTGTAAGATGAAATAAAGAACTATATTTACTTATAAAAACCGTGTAAAAATGTTAAAAACTATAAAATTTCAGATATGTATACAAGTTGTATGTTCATATGGCATTTTATTGAACATTAAAACTTAAAACACATAATTCATAAAGGTGGTAAATTGGTAGATTAAGCGAAAAACAAAAGAAATCTGTTAATCCAGAATTAAGAACAGAAAAATTAGAATCGAAATAAAGAAAAAATATTTACATAGCTACATGATTGTTCGTCGCTACTTGATAACAAGTGCAATTGTTTGCGACGAACTGGACTAAAGTCGGTATCATCGCTGGAGATATCCATTTCAGCAATGTAAATATCATGCGAACAGAATGTGTATCGAATACGGGGATTTCCCAGTTACTACTATGTATGTTCATTTCAGCAATGGTGCTAAGTGTGGTAAAAACAAACATTATTACAAGACAGTGATTTTGAAACCGTACAAGATTAAAAATTTGTTAAAATTATTTGTTTTTTTTTCAACCGTGTAACTTCAAATCCATGTAAAAAGAAACCGTGTAAAAAAGAGTTGGGCGCATTTCCAATAGCCTCCATTATTTATTTGATTGCTGTTTCGTAATACGTTTTTTCATATCAACACTTCCAATAACATTGAGGTTAAAAAGGGGCATGTATTTTTCCCACAGTCGCACTTCTGTCTTGAAACCTGTTTGTGGTACATATGGGGGAAACCTTTCCGGATCCAATGACATGTTCTTCACATGTATTTCCGTGCCCTGCATATAAGTATATAGTCACAACAGTAAATCAAGTATTAATATGTTTACTGATATAATACATATATGTATGTATGTACATATTAGTATTTTCAGTTTTCACTGACCTTTGCCACTGGGCACTTATTTGGCATTTTTGCAAATTTTTCGAATTCATTGTATGAGATAAGTTGTGATCGTTTCGTACATTGTATTGCAGAGAAGCGAAATGTAAATGAGCGCTATTTAATATACATAAGTAAACCAACAAATGAAGTAAATACAATTTTTTTAAATTTAACGCTTCTACTTCATGCTTAACAAGATTACAATTACCCAAGTTGTGACAAATTGTGTGTTACACAAGAAAACGAAAAGGTAGAATGTATACTTCATTGCGAGATTAGTTTAAACTAAAAGCTTTAAGTTAGAGATAAATACTGATTTATATACATATGTAAGTACATATTTTTATTTATATTTTCATATATTTCAAAACGCAATAATTCGTTAAATACTTTCAATCGGCTAATTATTGTTTTGACTAATGTATCATGTTTCACAGGGTATAACAGCTTAGTCCTCGAAAGCCTTATCAAAAATTTCAAATTGAAATGAATAATTTATGAATAGATAAGGTACTACAATACTGTTCATTCGTCGACCTTCCCTACGCTTAGTCCTTAACTAGAAATTTGTTCGGCAAAAGAATTATTTCAATGAGCTCGGAGATTTGTCTGCCGCATCGGGTCAGCTGTAACAGAACTGTTTTGTGTACACTTGTTTGTAAACTTACATATAACTTATAAGTACTTGAATAAAGATTGCGAAATTTTTTCATGAACTTGGTTCCCATGTTTCTTGTCAAAAAAGTAAGTACGAGTTCATAAATGGGTGCAATGGGACAACTGCCACGCCTATTAATGGAAAGCGTATAAAGAGCCATACCCCAAACTTGGCACAACGAATCACACTTATGGTTTGAAAATCTTTAAAAGGTGGTGGTTCGGCCTCCCAAAAAGTTTAATGTATATATTTTCCAAACCAAAAAGCACGATAGTATGAAAATGGTGAAATCGGTAGAGTACCCCGCCCAATCCCCATATAACGGATTTGTTAAAAACCACTAGAAGTGATAAATCAATAACTAAATGCGTCAGAGACATTAAATTTGACTTATACGATGACACAATAGGGTCAAAAAAATTATACTATGGGCGTGGCACCATCCACTTAGAAAACATATACATGTATGTATATCGGGACATGCTCCACCGATTTCGGTATATATATATATATATATATATATATATATATATATATATATATATATATGTTTGCCTTCCATAGTATATTTCGGGATTTGGCAACCATAGTGTGGCAGACAACTCTCAACTTTATCGTAAAGTTTAACACTTTTGACATTCTAAGATAAGATAGGATAAGAGTGCGAAAATGGAAGAAATCGTACCACAACCACGCCTACTTCTCATATGACATAACATTAAATTCCATCTGATTATTTCCCTTTCCAATATACACATCAAGCATCAATCAATGTATCGGAACAAAACTTTGCACGAGTAATGTGCCACCATATGACCAAAAATTTACCAAATCGAACCAAACTGTTCAAGCCCCTAGGTACCGAATAAATGGATTCAGGTCCTATAGTTGACTTTTCACCAAAAATATCAGTCAATGTGTGGGATATATCAGCGAAATTTGGAATGAATCCTATTTTGATAATAGTATGTCTGTGTGTCAACAATGGGTTGAATCCTACCAATGAAAGAGGATGTTTTAGGAGAGAACTTGACCTAGCCTCTATATTACTAATATCCGAATTTTCGAAGATCCAGCTGACTTTACTAAATATAGATGGAAATGAAATGTGCGCTACCTTAATTAAACCTAGGGAGCTTTTTATTAGTATGTGGCACGTTAATAGTATAATTGGTAAATTAGTAATTGGTAAAAATAGATAAAATCGGGTCAATACAACCCCCAACTCCCATATTTCAATATTATATTTTGCCAGCACCAGAAGGAAGTTCTCGGACTTTGATTGCAAGAGTACAAAATGTTCGAATACACCCGAACTTAGCCTTCCTTACTTGTTTTCTTTTGATATTGTTGAAATTAATGGAAAGCATTTAACAGTATTAAATAAATTGCTGCCACTGATTATAATGCTTTTATGCGGCCGGTCGACATTAAATACGAGTAAACAATTGCATTTTGGTTATACAGGGCGTTTATTGGGAAAAATGTTATAATTCTAGAAAATGCATTGCTTTGTTATAGGTACCGTTTATTCAACACTTGCTCCCTTTTCCCGCGTTATTTATTATAGCCTGATATCTTTGATGCAACTAAATTTTCCGCATACTTCACAGGAGGGATCTCCAGGTATGTTGGAGCATTTTTATTTCATAAAATTTAAATTTGTAAACTTTTTATCAACACCCTCATCAAATAAAATTGTATAACGATGAAGATTCCAAATTTTCAGCACTTATTAATTACGATACTTTCACAATAATTGAAAATACAAAATTTGCTTGAAATTATTTTTTCCATGCACTCTTAAGCGGGATATACACATGCAGACTTGTATGCAAGTTATCACAGCTATGTAGCATAGCCAACAAAATGCTAGCAAAATATACCGATATTACTCAATTCAGCAATATTCTGTAAATATACAATATCATTGCTCAATAAAGTTAATTTCGAAAATTTACAACAACAGCACATTTCGTCGGCACTAAACCAGAACGGAAGCCGTGCCGCCTCAATGTAAGCCGTTTCTCGACCAAACTGAGGTTTGCCGTTTTGCTATAATATATAATTATTGCTTACGTTATCATTATAGAGTATTTAGAAATAAGTACTAGTAAGTAAGAATTCGTACATATGTAAGTTTATAGTAAATAAGCAAATTCTGTATAAAAGAAATTTGTTTAATAAAGAAAGTTGAGTTCAACTTCACCATTCAAAACAGCGTGTTATCAATCATCTGGTGGCAACCATTAACTTGCATACCGTGTCGCAAGTCAGTTCACTATACACTTGTGCGACATGTTGTTCAGACATAATTTCGTTGTCATCGTTGAAGTGCACGGATATGGCCTCAGAAGAGGAAATTATAGCGCTACTTGTAATTTCGGTGTGCGCGGATATGTTGGCTCATATAAGTATGTCCTGCACCAGACTTTTCCGATTTTTTAATTTTGTACAATTCTCTCTTTTAGGAATTTCGCATGTCATTAATGCGCTTTCCTACTATATCAATTGTGGCATCATCATCAATTTGTTTACAAGTCTATGTCAACTTTGTATTCTTTTTAACTTATTCTTGTAAAATTCATTTTTTATTTCCCAAAGCACTTTTTATCCTCTAAAGGCTTCAATAAATTCCCGCCAAAATTCGGTTTCGATTATAGCCATTGGGATGTGCGCACAACCTTTCACTACAAAATTTAACCCTCATCGAGACCCTCGGGTCTGGCCAGGCATATTTTGTTTTTAAATGTTATTTAAATATATTTAGAGTGTAGCAAACGACTTGCACTTCCAGGTAGCTTCCTAGAATTTTATTGTCTATAGAATTCAGAAAAAAAATTCAAGGATATCGTATCGAAAAGGACGAAAAAAGGATATTATAATATTACACCTTAGTGCACCAATGGTGCTTGGCTAGACCCCATATATTTTTGTATGAAAATATATGAACTTTGGTATGTTTCTATCACTTCGCACGGTTGATTTATCTGTTTTCATGTTCGTTACATGTTCAAATTGGTTAGTATGTTTATCTAGGTCAAATACTTTAGCCGCTAGAGCGTTTCAAAGGTTGAGAAAAATGTAATTTTTCTCAAAATTTTACATTTTTTGTGAACGCTATTGCCACGTCCCTGGTAGGGATAGAGAGGAGGTTGAGGGCTTTCCTGAAAGCCCCAGGGGTGAACTAACTGCAAAATGGTTTTGATACCCCCCAACTGTAGTGAAACAAAATGGGGGATATGGTGAAAACCCATTTTCGCCTATTGCCACGCCTCCGGTGGGTCCTTGGGGCGAATTATACATTTCCTGAAAGCTCTTTAAATTACCTAACCGGTGCAATTTATTTGACCCACCTAGGTCAAATACTATAGCCGCTAGAGCGTGTTAAAAGGTGAAGAAAAAATGTAATTTTTTTCAAAATGTTACATTTTTTGTGAACGCTATTGCCACGCCAAGCGTGAACAAGGCAGTTAATTTGATTTCAATCAAATCGAGAGGTAAGAAATTTCAAAAATGTGTATATATTGTACATATATGAGCGTAAATACAACACGTATTTCCATACAAATGTATGTAAACTAGCCTAGGCCCAGCCAAGCACCATTGGTCTCGACCAGTGTTAAACAAGAATGAGATCGGTCTGCATACCGCACTATACAAATTAATTATTCGTTTTGTGTTTCGTGGGCAACTACGGGCAACTGCCTCGTTTTCTTTATTACATTTTCTTAAATACAATATTTTGCTTAAGCCTAGATACAAATATTGATCTTACATTCTAGGAAGTACCTCTAGTGAAATATTCATCTTACAATCTGTGAATTACATCTTGGGACCACTTAAGGCGGACCGTGTTAGCAAAGTACAATGTTTCAAAACTGACCATATGGGTCTTAAGTGTCATGTTACATATTTATGACAAATAAAAGATGTGTTCGTGTAATATGAACTGGTGGTATTAACTTACACGTTGTTACACGTCGCAACAACGAGCAGAAAAATTGAAAGATTTCAATTTTGTCCATACTTGTATGCATATCCGCCTATACACGATGCGACGGTAGGAAATACTTGACATGTAGCACAGACATGTCTGCAAGTATATATCCTGAAGTCAAAACGTAAATGACTGCAAATCTCACACACAAGTGGCGACTGAGCTAATAGATAACGGATATATCAAAGCAACATGTGACCTGATGTAATATTTAAAAATGCATGTTTATACATGAAAACTTTAAAATAGTAGTAGTTTTTGAAGGAACCGCTAGGCGTTTAATGGTTAAATGCTTTATTGATATTTTGCCTTTCACTTAAGCTCAAACATTCTCTATTGGTTTGGCATTTGGTGACTGCGTTTGCCAATCTAAAACACCAATATGGTTTTATTTTTCCTTTGAGTATCATTCGTATCATTATCTTCTTCCAGAATCCAATCCTGATCATTTCAGGGGACTTCAGTAAACCCTTTTTATACAAATTTTCCATTCTAACGCACTTCAGGCTTTCTGTGAAACAGCTCAAAACCCCAAATCCATAGCAGAGAAGCATATACATATGTATGTACATATGTACATATGTTTATATAAACATTACTTAACACTACTTTGAATAAAGGGCTTGAACAATACAAAAGTTCACTCATCTGTAAATAATACATTGATCTAATAACTGTTAAGGGGTCAGTAGGGTAATCTGTTTTCAATTTTTTTTTATTTATTTTTTTTTGCATTTTCTGATCCCTTATACCCTTAGATTTAATGTAGAAACCCACTTTACCATTGGAAGATTTCGAAAAAGGCCCAAAAATAATAATTAAGGATATGCTAATTTTTCAACGTTTATGTCCATCTTTGTATGCTTTTTCAGTACCTAAAACTTTAAACGCGTTTTTCTCAAAACAAATTTTTTTAAACTGGCGGACATAATTCCGGTCGAACTACTCAACCGTGTTGTTTAATTTTTTTTAATGGTCACAAAATGTTCACAGTTTAAAAAAATTGGAAAACATAATATAAAACGTTAATTACGTTTTCATTTATCAACATTTTTTCATGATTCTAGTAGGGCCTATAACCATTCACCTACGTTTTAAGAATAAATTGGGTTTTTGTGTTTCAGATGATTTAAACATGAGAAATCGCGTCTGCCAGTGAAAAAACGCATCTCATTCACCCAGCCATTCCCCAAAAGATGTCATCAAAAAATTCCGAAAAAATTTGTTTATATCCGTATACTTCACGATATACTACCTCATGATATGTGAAAAAAGTTCTATTGTAAAATAAAATATTGTAAAATAAAAATTTCTATGAAAAAAATGTAAAAAAACAGGACAGATTATCCTACTGACCCCTTAATCTTTTCCTGCACCCAATGCTACATTTTTATACTCTTACAACATGCTGCTACATTATTAGAAGAATATATTATATACAAAAATATCAAAATAAATCTGCGATTAGTTTAAGGTGATACAAACAACCGTTAGGTAAACAAAATTATTATACTCTATATATTGTATAAATACATATGTATGTATATATATATAAATGATTAGAATGACGAAACGACTGAATTCCTAGAAACTGTCTGTCGGTCCATCTGTTTGTCTGGGCAAGCTGTAACTTGAGTAAAAATAAACCAGTAAGAAAGGGCTAAGTTCGGGTGTAACCTAACATTTTATACTCTTGCAACTTGCAAAAATCAACCAGAGGATCGGAATCTAAGCAATTTTATACATATACAGCAACAATCACCAGAATACACAAAAAAACTTAGAGTTATAGAAGTTTGTATATATGTATATGTGTGTGTGTATATACATACATATGTATAATACAATAAGAATATGTCCTTTTTATGAAGACCTTCACGTGATATTTGCACGTCGCATAAGTGTTCAGCCACCAGCGATTTATCAATCAACAGAGTTGGTGTCAGCGTTGGACGATACATATATACGAGTAGAATATATTACCCCAGAGATAGACCCCGACACTAGTTCTTCGAGTCCGTTACCCAGTCCGTCCGTTATTATGTATCCGTCTGCAGATGAAGTAGTTAGTCCGTCCGCTAATTTTGCATGCACATCTACACCTAGAAGAAATATGAAAAGATCTCATAGCAATTCAAATCCATTTTCATTACTTTTCGAAATCTAAAATAAGAAGTTGGAACTAGAAACGAAAAAATTGGAATTTGAAAAAGAGAGAAAGGAAAACAATTTTCAATTGCAGAAATTACGGTTGGAGAAAGAAATAGGAGTAGAAATGGAAAAAGTCAGATTGGAACACGAACGATTGAAAAGCTTAAATAGCTCATAAGTTGCCAAAATGTAATCATCTGTATTCCAATATAACATTTTTTCCTTTTTGACTCTTTCTGCCTAATACATTTGTTGGTTTGTTTTACTTGTAGTGATTTAGTGAATATGGTCCACCTTGCTTTTTTTACTTTATCCGTATTAAGTTATTTCTAGTCAAATAATTTATGTTACTTGTTTATTTAAAGAAATTGAATTTTATTTGAAAAAATAAATAAGAAAAGAATTTTTAAATTAAGATATTTATTGATTAAAACAATTGTTCAAAGATTTGTCGTCGCCTTATCTCCACTTCATTGGTACGAGCATTTGGTTCCCATAACGACTCTTCAATACTGTGCTCCGATTTCTCAGGTTGGTAATCGAAATAATCGTCTTGTTGGAGTATAAAGTTGTGTAACAATACACAACAGAGAATCCATTTGTTAACTTTTCTCATACCATTTTCATTTTTTATTTGAAGCCTTAAACCTTTTAAACTACCAAATCTTTCCTTCAGCATTCCAAAACAATGTTCAATTCGAATTCTATATCGACTGAATGTTTTGTTAAAAGAATTCCTTTGGCTTAGTGTTAAATTTCTGGAATATTCTCTAAATGGCGTTATAACAGTACTCGATAATTTATATGCACTGTCACCTGCAATCCATTCACCTTCTCCAAAAAATGTATGTGCTTCAATGGACAATTCGCTGTTATTAAAAATACGTGCATCATGAACGCTACCTGAAAAGCCTAACATCAAGTGCCTTATTTGTAATCTATGAGCGCACACGGCTTGTGCCTTAACGGAGTAAATATGTTTTAATGAAAAATACGCTTCTGGGTCCTGTGACGGTTTTTCCGCCAATGGAATTTCGGTACCATCAACGTATCCTATGCAGTTAGGTAACTCACTCGAAGTTTCTAAAACGAGCTTTTTGTGTTCTTCCGTATTTGGCCAAAATAAATACTGGTCCTTGTATTTCAACAACGCATTAAATATTCGTTCAGTTAAATTCTAAAATATAAAAACATGTTCAGGTATTATGAGGAAAACTGACGAATTCTGACCTGAATGACACCACCATCACTGATTCCAAATAAACCTGCAATCTTCGAAAGAGTAGCTCCTTCATCGCTAGAGCCTAAGCGATACAACACAATTGCCAGTTGCGTTTTAATTGGAAATTGTTTGCCCGACCGAATTTTGTTGAAAAGATCGTCTCCCTTTATTAGATCCAAAATAGCATCGAAAGTTTTCCAAGTGACACGTGTGATCTTCTTGAATCGGTTTTCATCAAGTTCCCATCAGAATTCATTTAAATATGCCCTGGATTTCGATACACTATTTTGAATAAATTGTACGCTGTATCTGTATTCTAAAGCCAATACATGCATCAGGTCCTCCATTATTTCATCTTCTTTACTTTTCCTCTCTTCTGCAAAACAAAAAATGTAGTCATTTAAAATAAAACCAATTTAATTTAAATACATACCATTGTCCTCACAAAAGAATTCAATAATCATTAAATCATTTAACGCTGCTACTTCCAATAAGTTCAAAAGATTTTATTTATTACTGATTCTCGGCATTTTTTATTACCTACAAATGAAAAAATAACATACTTATAGTAATACTGCCACAGTTGCCGAAGAGCGCTCATTTAACTTGGGTTGTTGCCATATTGCAAATTTACTATTTTTCTATAATTGCGACGTTAAATGAGTACCACTATTGTTTGCTTAGATACATTTGCTTTGTTTTAAGATAAGGTTGTTGTGGTACAGGTTTATACAATGATACAAACTCAATGTTGTTTTGATACTTATTTGTTTAGGATTGTTTGTTGTAGTGATAGTGCATTTCAATTGTTCCAACTCAAGGTTGTTTTAATGTTTGTTACTAGTACAGTGTATAAGGAATACGTTCCTTAACTCGCGAGTTATAGTTTCCGAAAAAAAGGAGCTTAGGCTTTTTTTTCTACGACCGCCTTTATTGAATTGAATCTTAAGACTAACTAGCTCTCTATTCCTTATTAATTTACATACTCCTTATTCTAATGCTAACTGTACTGACATTCTTAGTTAGTTAGCTTCTAATATTAGGCTTAACTGTATTATCGTTCGACATTAGCTTATTTACTTATATATACTTATTTATATATATATGTATGTATGCATTTATGTTTTTAGTTGAGATGGCGTTAGCAGACCCGAAATACGCTCACTCTCTTATTCCGCAACTAAGCCTAATGTGGAACCTAATTTTATGTTAGTGAGCTATTAAGCATTTACTATATACATACATAAGTATATATTATTACAAGGTGTTTAGAGTATAGGAATGTAACTCCTCCACCCTTTGATTTGAGATTCTCCTGGATCTCATTACAAAAATATATAATAATTTTATTAAATTTTAATTAATTCAATAGATAAAATAAGTTTTTTTTTTATAAATATGTAAATTGTAAACATTTTTAATTTGGAGTTGTTTTAAATATGATTTTAATAGCGTAGCGTATCTATGTACATATGTATAGTGCTTAAACAAAAGAAACGTTGTTTTATATTAATATTAATATAAATTATGATAGGTAATTATTGTTTTATATTTTTACAATTTTATTTTCAACAATGGTAAGTATATATTTATTAAAATTGAGACGATCGATGGGAATATAGGTTATATACATATAACCGGAATTAAAAAAAAAATGTATATTTAGTTTTTTTATCTTCTTTTAAAAGATATATATTGCGCATTACACTGAAGGGGATAGATTTTTGTTTTAAAATGGGCTAATTGTCGTTAGAGTTATATTGTGATTGTTGTCATTTGCAAATTTAAAAGGGCGTTTAATATTTGAAGTATGTACGTTTTCTAGATTTCTTTTAATAAATTTTGGTTCTTCTTTGTGTCTAACGCTTTTGTAATTTCGAATGAAATTCTCTCCTTTTTTCTAGGTAATTTTCCTTTCTTGTGTTATGTTTAGAAATGATCTTCAATTTTGCTTCTTCTAACCGATTTTTAATTATGCTATGATTAACTTTGTTGTTTTGAACATCTAAAGGAGTAGCTTTTATTGTGGTATGAAATGAATTGTTATAAAGTTTTACGGCTTTACACATTTGGATGGTAATTGGAACTTTTTCTTCTAAATTTAGGGTTCTTATACGTTCGGTAAGGGTATTATTTATTCTCTCTACATCTGAATTTCCCGTATGACTATGTGGTTTAGTGGCATGAAATTCTATATTTTCTCTATTTAAAAATTCCCGGATTGGTTTTGAATTAAATTCATTATCGAAAACAAACTTTTTTATATGGCCTTTAATTGACAAAAATTCATTAATTTTATCTATGATCGTTAGACTATTTCTATCGGGTAAATGGAAAGAAATAACATGTTTTGAAAATTTATCGATGAATATTATAAATGACTGTTTACTGTTAACATAAGTATCTATATGAACAATTTCATTAACTGTATTTGGTGTTTCGGTAATTTGAAATTTAGCTTTGATCGGATTTCTATCATATTTTCCACCATTACATATGTCGCAATTATTTATTATTTCATGGATTTTAATTTTTAGTTCTGGATGATATACTTTATGCTTCATTCCCTCGTAAGTTGGAATAATGCCTGAATGTCCTACTTCGATTTTATGGAAAAACGATATTTGTCTCTTTAGTTCGTATTCATCTTCGATATCTTTGGCAAAGTTTGTGCAATTTACAAAAGAAATATTTTGATTGTTTGCGAAAGAATTTAAAAGTATTTGTTCTACTTCATTATGTTTTTCTTCATTAAGTTCAAAATATATAGCGATCTTACCTTTTTCAAAATGTTTATTTATAATATTAATAACGTTGTGAGAGTTAATATCTCCTATATCGATAAAAATGTTTTTGAAAATATTTTCTACTTCTTTTTCTTTTGCTTGAACTAAAATTAATTGCTGTTTGAAACGATTTACGACTGTATTGAGAATGTTAAAGTGATTATAAAGATTTTCTTCATGAGAATGGCTAGTTTGGACTTCTATTGAAAGCATTGTTTGGTCTTGTTGTTCACCAGCGTTTAAATCTTTTATTTGCAACATTTTGTTAAGGGTCATTCCCAAATTTTCGGAATTCACCATGTTTATTTCATCACTGTTAATTCGGCTCAGAAAATCCGCTATTTTATTTTCTTTACCGGTTATATAATCGATTTTTGCATCGTACTCTCCTAATTGTACCAGCCAACGTTGAAGTCTTGGATTTATATCCTTACCACAATTTTTCTTTTGTAGCCATTTAAGTGGTTGGTGATCTGTTTTTAGATCGAATTCTCTTCCATATAAGTAGGGTCTATAGTATTTTACTGACCACACTATTGCTAATAGTTCCTTTTCGATGGTTGAGTAGTTTTTCTCGTGAGTATTTAATGTGCGTGAAGCATATGAAATTGGGTGGTCGTCTTGTGTGAGAACTGCGCCAATAGCAAAGTTGCTAGCGTCTGTAGTTAATTTAAATCTTTTTGTAAAAATTGGATACCTTAAAATGGGGGGATTTGTAATAATATTTTTTAAATTTTCGAAAGCGGTTATATAACTTGGGTTATTAACGTTAATCTTTGCATCTTTTTTCAGATATGCGACCATAGGATAAGCTATTTTAGAATAGTCTTTTATAAATTTCCTGTAAAAGCCGGTAATGCCTAAGAAAGATTTTATTTGCTTTTGAGAAATTGGTAACTTTAATTTTTGGATAACTTCAACTTTATTTGGATTTGGTTTTATTCCTTCAGGAGTTAGTATATGACCTAGAAAGTCTGTTTCTTTCTTTAAAAAACTGCATTTTTCTAAACGTATTTTCAATTTTGCTTGTTTTAGTTTTGTAAAAATTTTCCGCATATTAGTTATATGTTCTGACAAAGAAGTACTAAAAATCAAAATGTCGTCTAAGTATACAACGCATATCTTGTTTATGAAATCTCGAAGTACTGAGTTCATAAGACGTTGGAATGTCGATGGGGCATTTTTAAGACCGAATGGCATTCTTAAGAATTCATAATGTCCTAACGGAGTAGAAAACGCTGTTTTCTTCCTGTCTTTTTCATCTACCAGTATTTGATGAAATCCTTTCGCGAGATCGATAGAGGAAAAATATTGTGCTCTACCTAGTTTATCCATGATACCATCGATATTAGGTATCGGGAATTTATCGCTAATAGTAATTTCATTTAATCTCCTGTAATCGACGACGATACGCCATTTTTTATTTCCGTCTGCATCCGCTTTTTTGGGGACTATCCACAAAGGGCTGTTGTAAGCAGAGTTGCTTTCTCTAATTATATTATGTTCTAACATTTCTTTTATTTGTTTTTGTATTTCTAATTCATGAACTTGTGGATACCTATAAATTTTCGAATAAATGGGTCTATCGTTTGTTGTAAAAATTTGATGTTTGATTTCATGCGTAAAAGAAAGTTTATCTCCTTCTTTGAAAAATAATTCGTTAAATTCTTGTAATAGATCTTTTATCGATTGGCTTTCTTCGATATTTAAATGATTCAAGTTTAAGTTTTTCATATCACTGAATTCGAGTGCGCAAATTTCCGTTTTTCCATAAGGAATTCGTTGATCAAAATAAATTATGTTTCCTAATATATTAATAAACGTGTTTTCTACATCAATTTTAGCTTTAAAAGGGATAAGAAAATTTTGTCCTATAATAGCTTCGTATTTGTTGCTGTTAAAATCTATTACTTTCCATGATAAAGTACCTAAGACGTTAAATTCTTTCGGAAAAGGTGTTACAATTTTATATTTTATTTCATTAATTCCGTTGATAGTTCCATAGCATAACGGTTTGGAAAGTTTTTCCTTTTGAAAATTTTCGAATAGGGCGTTTGGTTTTATGATGCTAGTTGTTGAACCTGTATCTATTAAACATTTAATTCTGTGATTTCCTATTGTTACTGTTATTATGGGGAGTTGAGGGTTTGAGGCGGTGTTAAAAAATTTACTTCTTTTTCTTCACCATTGCCAATTTCCATCAAATTTGAATTATTGGACAAACGACTTGTACTTGGATTGTAATCGACGCTCATATGAGAGCTTTTAGTTTGTCTCGGTAAATTTGGTTGTATTTTATTTGTAGAATTGTTGTACCCGTAATCGTAGTTATTCCGATTGTTGTAATTGTTACGATTAAAATTTGTATTACGTATGTAATTGTTATTGTTCCCGCTTTGTTGTCTATTGTCGTTTGTTGATTTGGTTTGTCTATTGTCTGAAATTTTATTATGTTCGTAAGATCTATAATTTTTCTTGAAACCTTCGTAGTTTGTTTTGTTTTTATCGACATACTTTCGATGTCTATAATCTATCGCTCTTTTGTCCTGCAGCAATTTTAACTTTGAATATTTTACTATTATATCATTTAATGTTTCCGTTTCGGTTATATGTGCCCTTATAGGCCCATCGATTTTCTCTAACAGTATATCAACAAGGTCCCTATCTACATTTTCAGGTTTGTAAATGCCCGGTTTTAAAGGGTCAAATATGTATATTTCATTTATTTCTGCCTTACATTTTTCAAAAATTATAAATAATTCATTAAGATTACTTACTTTGACCGTCCTACAAAAATTGAATACCTCTGCGTATGTCTTCCTCGGACGAGATCCTTGTAGAATTTTGGCCTTAATCGCTTCCCACGATGAGTTGTCCTCCAGTTCTCTTGTTCTTTTTCCAGCGGTGCCCAGTATTTTTTCGTTTGCTATAATGTTGATACAATGTTGGACGAGTTCCTGGTCTGTGCCGCAGAGAGAAATGTTGGTTTCGACCGCTTTAATGAATGCTTTTGGATTATGATGGTCGTCTAGTGGCTTCATTCTCCGGAATTGATCCATGATGTCCCTTGGTGACATGTGAAATCTGTAGAATTGTGGTTGTTGGTTTATTTGTAGTTGTAGTAGATGTTGAGCATGTTGTTGTTGCATTTCTTGTTGTTGGGTTTGTAGCAATTCTTCTTGCCTTGCGATAACTCTTTCCAGCTCGGCGATGGTTTGGTTTAGATTCTCCATTGTAGTAGTAGTTGTAAATAGGTCGTTTTAATTGTGGTTTGAAGATGTGGTCCGCGGAGTATTTCTTTTTGGACCAGTTGTGGAAAAGTAAAGATGTATTCTCCTTTTGTTTAGAAGTCTTTTAAACGTTGTCGAAACTTTTTTATATGTATTTTGTTTCTATTTCTGGATGCACATGAGCTTAATTATTTCTAGGCCGCTGTCCTTATTATTTTTCGGGTAACTGTATATATAGCCTTTGCTTTTAGAAATTTTTCATTAACTTTTATTTTTATATTTTTTTCTGTTTTCAATATTTTCACTATAACCAGTATTACTTGGCGTGTTTTGTTTTATTTTGATGGTTAAATTCGGTTGTCCGTAACTGTATACACTTTTATGTTTTAGAAATTTTTTTTTTTTTTTTTTTTTTTTTTTTTTTAATACTTGTTAAATTGTTTAATTTTCACAAAAATATTTTAACTCTTTTTCTTAATATTTTTTTCGTTTTATTTATTTATTTGTTTTTTTAAATATATATATATTTTTTGACACATTAATAATATTTCAATTCTTTTTTTCTAATATTTTTCGCGTGTGAATATTTTTTGTTTAAACTGTGAATTGGTTTTGTTGGTTCCGCAAAAATATTTGTTTTTAACTTGCTGTTTTTTTTTTTTTTTTTTGTGGCGGTTCACAAAACGGTTTTAAAAAATGTAGTTGCTTTTTCCGAAACTGTGCTTTATATATACATATATGAATATATGTATATACCGCAAGTTCCGTTCTTACTGTTTTAACGCGTGTTGCAAGCTGTAAATTTTAGCTTTGTCGATACTGTACTTTTTACGGCAAACGTAATTTCCGTTGTTACTGTTGCAAGCTGTGAATTTCTTAAATCTTTGTCGAAACTGTACTCATTCTTTGTGATACGTGACACTAGCACTTTTTGGACGACTTGTAACTTTCTGTAAATTTTTTCTTTTTTAGCACTTATTTCGCTTCTCTTTTCCTTCAAGATTTTAATGCTTTTTGTTTAATGCTTTATTTTCACTTATTTTCAACAAAAAATTTTCTAATTTTTTTCACTGTAGCTTTCGTTTTCTTTTTTTTTGGAAATTTGAGTTCGATTTTCACCAAAAAAAAGTTTTTATTGTTTTTTTTTTTTTTAATTTTCACTGGAGCTTTCGTTTTTTATAGATTTTTGTACTATTTTCACGCTCACTTTTTTTGTAAAATGTATACTTTAGCATTTATTTTAAACTTTTTGCACTATTGTTTCGTTTTTTATAGAATTTTTTGCTATTTTCGCACTTTCCTTTTTTTTGTAAAATGTATATTTAAGTATTTATTTTAAAATTTTTGCACTTTTGTTTCGTTTTTTATAAGATTTTTACTATCTTCGCACTTCCTATTTATTTTAAACTGCACTTTTGTTTCGTTTTTTATAGAATTTTTTTTTTACTATTTTCGCTTTTGTTTTTATTAATTAAACTTTTTAAATATTTTCGGCAATACGATTCGATTCCTTTGATCTTTTGATCAAAGTTAACCCGACTGCGCCAGTTATAGTTTCCGAAAAAAAGGAGCTTAGGCTTTTTTTTTCTACGACCGCCTTTATTGAATTGAATCTTAAGACTAACTAGCTCTCTATTCCTTATTAATTTACATACTCCTTATTCTAATGCTAACTGTACTGACATTCTTAGTTAGTTAGCTTCTAATATTAGGCTTAACTGTATTATCGTTCGACATTAGCTTATTTACTTATATATACTTATTTATATATATATGTATGTATGCATTTATGTTTTTAGTTGAGATGGCGTTAGCAGACCCGAAATACGCTCACTCTCTTATTCCGCAACTAAGCCTAATGTGGAACCTAATTTTATGTTAGTGAGCTATTAAGCATTTACTATATACATACATAAGTATATATTATTACAAGGTGTTTAGAGTATAGGAATGTAACTCGCGCGTGATCATGGTGCAAAAGCAAATTTTTTTCTTACATCTAATCATTCTAATCAGGACAAATTGCGCATAACTTCCAGTTAATATTCTTTATTGACCGTACGATCCTTTGGCAAGAGCTCCTGATGCACGATGCCTCTACAAACGAAGAAAATTGTTAGCCTAACATTTAACATTTTTTGTTCTTAGCTAATGCGGCAGTTTCAATTAGGATGATTGAGCTTTGGTTTCCACTTCATAACCATAAACTTTGGCGCAAAATTCCCAGCGACCTGAATGGCACGAGACAATTGATACGTTTAGCTGGTGATTTGACGATTTGCCAATACTATTTTCTTTACTTTATTAATATTTTCATCTTTTCTTGACGGGCTTGTGAGTCTGCCACGCTCTTTGTCGTTCACACCTTCTTGTCCCTCTGAGAACATTTTGTTCAACTGATAAATTTGCTTTTCCTTTTGTCTAAGGTAGCTTCGCCCTATGCCACAGTCAACATTCGGATTGCTTCCCGCATTTCATTTTGTTTTTCCTACAAAATTTTATAATAAAATCATTCATAAAATTGAATGAAAACATGTTCTAGAACTTGGATATAGCACCGGTATATCCGTTATAGTGATTTCTATCCATTTTGACGTTAAACTTTTTATGTTATTATAAAGTGGTTTAGCGCTGAATATGAATGAAATTGGTCGGGATCTTGTTTTAAACCTCATATCTCTCTCAAATAGTTTTGCGAACACCTGAAAGTATTTCACAGCCTTTGGTCTTTGAAAATTGTGAGAGTACAAATGCTCGGTTGCACTCTTCCTTACTTTAAATATTTAGATCAGTTAATAAAATAAAATATAATTCTCAATATTCAAGTTCGATGGTTGAATACTTTTCCTCGATACCTTATTTGGTGACTAGCATTTACTCGATCATCACACACTCACAATCCTGTGCATTTCTTTCTAACATATTAGGAGTTTTCAGACCGAAATCTGTTAATTTGGTAATTCGTTAATTGATACTTCGTTAAAAGGCTTAACTGTGAACATACTTTTTGCTCTACCTCTGTAGTATGGTAAATTTTATTCCGAAACAGCTGATTCAATTTTATTAAAGAGTTGAAATGCCTCAACAAAGTGCAAAATCAAAAATTGTCAGTAATTTAATTGAAAATTATGTGGAGCAGATCAAATTTATTACTGGTAAGTACTTTAAATTGATGTACAGAGGGGCATGGAACTAACTTTCAAATCATTTCAAGACATATTCAGTGAAGATGAAGATTTGGTAGAGGATACCATTGACTGCGTGTAGACCCTCATATCAAGTGACGAAGTTTTTAAAAAATGTAGTGGCAAGCAATTCCCGATTGATATACAGCTAGCTGTCGTTCTATATAGAATGGATACTAGTATGCTGCATTCTTCACAATATAAGACACAAATTAAAAAGACAATCGTTATATCATTTTCTGTTTCCAAATACTGTTTAATTAAATTAAAAATTACAATTATATCAAAAATTAATTTTTCATTTTTATATATGGGGTATTCCATACCAAATCGACCAATTTTGAACCCGACCCCTTTAGATTTTGCTGAAACTTATCCATCCTTTTCTACCCTTTGAAAAACATTTTTGAGAATTTTTTCAAAATAATTTGTCCAACTTCAAAAAAAGTTATGATTTTTTTAAAAAAAAGCTTTTTTATTTTCAAATAGACATAACTTTTGTAGAAATTGAATTTTGGGTATCTTTTTTTAAATTTTTGTTTTTGAATGAACTTTTCGAAAAAATACGAACTAGTCCCTCAGTTTTTAAGATATCGTTTTGTCGGAACGGCCGATATCGGACCACTATAACATATAGCTGCCATACAAACTGAACGATTGGAATCAAATGCTTGTATGGAAAACTTTCACATTTGAGAAGATATATTCACGAATTTTGGAATTTATTATTTTATAAGGCAACCATGTAATCTCCGAAGAAATTGATCAGATCGGTTAACTATAGCCTATATGTCATACAAACTGAACGATCGGAATCAAGTTCTTGTATGCACAACTTTCACATTTGACAAGATCTATTAACAAAATTTGGGATATGTTATTTTCTAAGGCAAAAATGTAATCTCCGAAGAAATTGTTCATATCGGTTAACTATAGCATATAGCTGTCATACAAACTGAACGATCGGAATCAAGTTCTTGTATGGACAACTTTCACATTTGACAAGATATATTCACGAAATTTGGTACATATTATTTTCTAAGGCAACAATGTAATCTCCGAAGAAATTGTTCATATCGGTTAACTATAGCATATAGCTGTCATACAACTTTCACATTTGACAAGATATATTCACGAAATTCGGTACATATTATTTTATAAGGCAACCATCTAATCTCCGAAGAAATTGATCAGATCGGTTAACTATAGCATATAGCTGTCATACAAACTGAACGATCGGAATCAAGTTCTTGTATGGACAACTTTCACATTTGACAAGATATATTCACGAAATTTGGTACATATTATTTTCTAAGGCAACAATGTAATCTCCGAAGAAATTGATCAGATCGGTTAACTATAGCCTATAGCTGTCATACAAACTGAACGATCGGAATCAAGTTCTTGTATGAACAACTTTCACATTTGACAAGATATATTCACGAAATTTGGTACATATTATTTTCTAAGGCAACAATGTAATCTCCGAAGAAATTGTTCAGATCGGTTAACTATAGCATATAGCTGTCATACAAACTGAACGATCGGAAACATGTTCTTGTATGGACAACTTTCACATTTGACAAGATATATTAACGAAATTTAGTATATATTATTTTCTAAAGCAACAATGTAATCTCCGAAGAAATTGATCAGATCGGTTAACTATAGCATATAGCTTCCATACAAACTGAACACATAGTTACTAACAGAAATGCACCTGTGAAGGGTATTTAGCTTCGGTGCAACCTAAGTTAACGTTTTTTCTTGTTTTTAAGTAAAATCGTCATTTTTTATCCCTGCTAGTCCCGGAGCGGGCCGATTTTTTTTATATATTTTTTATTAATTAAAAAAAATTGTAAAATTTTCAAAAATGAAAAAAATAAAAAAATATAAACAAAAATCGGCCCACTCCCATTTAAATATTATTATACAAAACATATAAAATTGTTACATATAGATTATATTTGTACTTTAGTTCAATCATTACCAGTCTTTCTTTTTGCTCTAGCTCCAATTTTTTTTTATTTCAAAATCTTTATTTAACTTTTTTCTGTCCAATTCTATCTTTAATTGTAATTTTTAAAGTGTCGTAAAATGGCGCATCCTGGTGACATTGATCCTAAAAGAAATTCTAAATCAGTAAGGATGCTGTTATAGTCCCTATTTCAGGGAACACGAAAACATTTTTTTGAAAAATGGCGACTGCCTGAAAATAAAAATAATTTTTTACGTTTTTTTGAAATTCCTGAATTTTTTTTAAATATTAAAAACAAAAATTTTGACATGATGCTGGTAGGAACGATAAAGGATTATATAAAGAAGGTTCACACATTTCAAGTAAACCGGTTGTATAGAACTTGAGATAATGCCGGTACCGTGTGGAAAAAAATAGTTTTGAGAAAAACGCGTTTAAAAAATTCGATACGGCCGAACCGGGCTAGGTACTGCGTCACTAAAGTAACTGTAGCTCTTAAAATAATTTTAACTTTTAAAAATCCTTTGGAGTATATGTTCTTAAGGGTCTAAACTTTAAATATATGAAAAAAAATCGAATTTTTCAAAATTCTAGAGTAGAATACCCCCTTAGCTTTTTCAAATTTAACTTTTCTTTTTCAATTTCTATTCGTTGCTCAAAAAACTGTTCTCTTCTCTTTTGTATATCTTTAAATTCACTAAGAATATTCTTTGAAGCACGTTTTTTCACTTTTTCGAGGAACGACGGAGTGGTAGGAGGAACTGTTGCTACCTCTGCTCCTACTGTTGTCAGTTCTGCTTTGTCGTTAAGTGAACCCGATGGTTCTGCAGATGATTGTGATGATTCGGCTGGATTTTCCACTACCTCTACAAGGTCTGCAAAATCGCTGCAGTATTGTGACACTTCAGAGTTGCACGTCTCTACAACACAATTGGCTTCGGATTTAATCCCAAATAGAGCCGAAAACCGTTCATAATTCGGACACATTTGTGAAAGTTTTTCTGAAAGAACGGAGAATTATTAAAAAACCAAAAAAGTTTCACTTAACATTATAGCCGTATTTACCTTTTATTGAGGAAACATCATGGCCAACGTCTATTCCAGCACCTGTCGATTTGCGCCTCTCCTCAGCTTTATTATACATATGTACATCTGCTTCCAGTACCGGACCTTGCAGCGCAACATGTCCGTAGTCGCATCGATATTTGTTGTTTCAATTAATTTTTATACTCTCGCAACAAAGTTGCTAAGGAGAGTATTATAGTTTTGTTCACATAACGGTTGTTGTAAGTCCTAAAACTAAAAGAGTCAGATATAGGGTTATATATACCAAAGTGATCAGGGTGACGAGTAGAGTTGAAATCCGGATGTCTGTCTGTCTGTCCGTGCAAGCTGTAACTTGAGTAAAAATTGAGATATCATGATGAAACTTGGTACACGTATTTCTTGGCTCCATAAGAAGGTTAAGTTCGAAGATGGGCAAAATCGGCCTACTGCCATAAATAAAGATATTAAAGTGAAATTTGGCACAAGGGATCGTATTGGGGAGGGGCATATTTGGACGTAATTTTTTTGGAAAAGTGGGCGTGGCCCCGCCCCCTACTAAGTTTTTTGTACATATCTCGGAAACTTCTATAGCTATGTCAACCAAACTCTATATAATCGTTTCCTTTAGGCATTTCCGTATACAGTTTAAAAATGGAAGAAATCGGATAATAACCACGCCCACCTCCCATACAAAGGTTATGTTGAAAATCACTAAAAGTGCGTTAACCGACTAACAAAAAACGTCAGAAGCACTAAATTTTACGGAAGAAATGGCAGAAGGAAGCTGCAGCCAGGCTTTTTTTAAAAATTGAAAATGGGTGTGGCGTCGCCCACTTATGGACCAAAAACCATATCTCAGGAACTACTATACCGATTTCAATGAAATTCGGTATATAATATTTTCTTAACACCCTGATGACATGTATGAAATATGGGTGACATCGTTTCACAACCACGGCTTCTTCCAATATAACGCTCTTTTGAATTCCATCTGATGCCTTATCTGTATAATACATATGTACATACATTAGGAACCAATGATGATAGCGGAATAAAACTTTACACAAATACGGTATTTGAAAACTATGTAAATGACGGATAATGAAATCTCGATCATGCGAGAGTATAAAATGTTCGGTGACACCCGAACTTAGCCCTTCCTTACTTGTTGGTAGTACAATTGGGCGCTTGGTTTCTATAAAAAGACGTATTAAAGTGTTTAGTTAAAGCTAATTGTATAAAGAACTACCTCAATTTCCACATTTTCTAGTAAATAATCTAGAACCAAATGGTTTTCCTCCTCACTCCATTTTTTCTGAGGCTTTGCCCTCTTGCGTATTTTCTTTTGAGGTTCCACTGAAAATAAGTATTTAATGAAATAAAAAGCAATTATTTGATAAAGATATACTTACTTTTGCAAAATTTTTCCAAATTCACAATTACCAAGCTTGCCAGATGAATAGTTCGTTACTCGGTAGAACGATAGTCTGTTAATTTTACAAAAACAAAATACATGTAAAAACTACAGAATAACGACTAACGAATTACCAAGGCTGGTGTGAATACCTCTATTATAATTTAACACAAACACATCATACACAGATCTTGTGTCTTTGCTGGTTTAGACTTTATACCATGCCTTCAGGACTTGGAGAAATGATGTTGAACATTTAACTAGGTTTGGTTCTACTTTCCAAAAAACCAAATTAATGTATTAAATCTGAAATTATTATTAAATATTTTTTAAACTCTTGCAACGTGTTGCTAAAGAGTATAATACTTGTATCACCTAAAACTAATCAAGATGTGTTGAAATACGGTTGACTGTCCTTCCGTCTGTCCACGTGGGCGTGGCTCTGCCCATTAAAAAGTTTAATGCATATTCCAAACCAATACATCAAATACATTGGGACCTGCTCGGCCGTTTCGGTATATAGCATCCTTCTGACACTAATATCTTACAGTGCGAAAATTTAGCAAATCGGACTACAATCATGCCTACTTCCCATATAACACAATTAATTGAAAATATTATGTTTGTGTCAAAAATGGCTTGAATCGGGTCAATAGGTACCCAATATTAAGATTTTCGAACTTCCGGTTTACTTTCTTCTTCTTCTTAATTGGCGCAGACACCGCTTACGCGATTATAGCCGAGTTAACAACAGCGCGCCAGTCGTTTCGTCTTTTCGCTACGTGGCGCCAATTGGATATTCCAAGCGAAGCCAGGTCCTTCTTCACTTGGTCCTTCCAACGGAGTGGAGGTCTTCCTCTTCCTCTGCTTCCCCCGGCGGGTACTGCGTCGAATACTTTCAGAGCTGGAGTGTTTTCGTCCATCCGGACAACATGACCTAGGTAGCGTAGCCGCTGTCTTTTAATTCGCTGAACTATGCCAATGTCGTCGTATATCTCGTACAGCTCATCGTTCCATCGAATGCGATATTCGCAGTGGTCAATGCGCAAAGGACCATAAATCTTTCGCAGAACTTTTTTATCGAAAACTCCCAACGTCGACTCATCGGTTGCTGTCATCGTCCAAGCCTCTGCACCATATAGCAGGACGGGAATTATGAGCGACTTATAGAGTTTGGCTTTTGTTCGTCGAGAGAGGACTTTACTTTTCAATTGCCTACTCAGTCCGAAGTAGCACCTGTTGGCAAGAGCAATCCTGCGTTGTAGACGAAATTATCTACAACTTCAAAGTTTTGACTCTCAACAATGACGTGATAGCCAAGTCGCGAGTGCGACGATTGTTTGTTTGATGAGAGGAGATATTTCGTCTTGCCCTCGTTCACGGCCAGACCCATTTTCTTCCTTGCTTCCTTGTCCAGCCTGGAGAAAGCAGAACTCGCGGCGCGGGTGTTAAGGCCGATGATATCAATATCATCGCCATACACCAGCAGCTGCACACTCTTATAAAAGATTGTACCTGCTCGATTAAGTTCTGCAGCTCGAATAATTTTCTCCAGCAGCAGATTAAAGAAGTCGGACGATAGGGAGTCGCTTTGTCTGAAACCTCGTTTGGTATCGAAAGGCTCGGAGAGGTTTTCGTGTTGCTCAACGTCAGTTTACACAGCCGTATTAGTTTTGCGGGGATATCAAATTCAGATATCGCGGCATAAAGGCATCTCCTTTTTGTGCTGTCGAAAGCAGCTTTGAAATCGACGAAGAGATGGTGTGTGTCGATTCTCCTTTCACGGGTCTTTTCCAAGATTTGGCGCATGGTGAATATCTGGTCGGTTGTTGATTTTCCAGGTCTGAAGCCACACTGATAAGGTTCAATCAGTTTGTTGACGGTGGGCTTTAATCCTTCACACAATACGCTCGATAGAACCTTATATGCGGTAGTTTGCGCAGATTGTGGGGTCACCTTTTTTATGGATTGGGCAGAGCACACTTAAATTCCCATCGTTGGGCATGCTTTCGTCCGACCATATTTTAGAAAGAAGCCGACGCATGCTCCCTATCAGTTCTTCGCCGCCGTGGTTGAATAGCTCGGCCGGCAATCCATCGACCCTGCCGCTTTGTTGTTCTTCAGGCGGGTAATTGCTATTCGAACTTCTTCATGGTCAGGCAATGGAACGTCTGCTCCATCATCATCGATTGGGAAATCGGGTTCGCCTTCTCCTGGCGTTGTACTTTCACTGCCTTCCAGCAGGCTGGAGAAGTGTTCCCTCCATAATTTAAGTATGCTCTGGGCATCGGTCACTAGATCACCTTTCGGGGTTCTACAAGAGTGTGCTCCGGTCTTGAAACCTTCTGTAAGCCGCCACATTTTTTCGTAGAATTTTCGAGCATTACCCCTGTCAGCCAGCTTATTGAGCTCTTCGTACTCACGCATTTCGGCCTCTTTCTTTTTCTGTCTGCAAATGCGTCTCGCTTCCCTCTTCAACTCTCGGTATCTATCCCATCCCGCACGTGTTGTGGTCGATCGTAACATTGCGAGGTAGGCAGCCTGTTTTCTCTCCACTGCGACACGGCACTCCTCGTCGTACCAGCTGTTCTTTTGTACTTTCCGAAAACCAATGGTTTCGGTTGCAGCTGTACGTAAGGAGTTTGAAATGCCGTTCCACAGTTCCCTTATACCGAGTTGTTGACGAGTGATCTCAGAGAGCAGGAGTGCAAGCCGAGTAGAAAATCGTTCGGCTGTCTGTTGTGATTGAAGCTTCTCGACGTCGGACCTTCCTTGTATTTGTTGGCGTGCGTTTTTCGCTGCACAGAGGCGGGTGCGAATCTTGGCTGCAACAAAATAGTGGTCCGAGTCGATGTTAGGACCTCGGAGCGCACGCACATCTAAAACACTGGAGAAGTGTCTTCCGTCTATCACAACATGATCGATCTGGTTGGTAGTTTTCGATCCGGAGACAGCCAGGTAGCTTAATGAATCTTCTTATGCTGGAATCTAGTACTACCTACCTTATTTCGGGCCCCGGCGAATTCGATCAGTCTCAGCCCATTTGGGGATGATTCGTCGTGGAGGCTGAATTTACCGACCAAAGTGCCGTAGTGCCCTGGCGTTAAGGTCGCCAAGCACGATTTTGACATCGTGGCGGGGGCAGCTCTCATAAGTGCGCTCCAAGCATTCATAAAAAGCATACGCTTTGATGCGGATTGTGGCTAGATATTCATTCACCGGACTGAATGATAGAATCCCACACCAAACTTGCGCTCCTTTATATGGCCCCTGTAGTAAATGCCACAAGGACCTACTCGTGTCTGTCCTTGTCCCGTCCATCACATTTCTTGGATGGCGGTGATGTCAGCCTTTGTTTTCACGAGGACATCAACCAGCTGAGCAGCGGCACTTTCCCAATTAAAGGACTGGACATTCCAGGTGCATACCCTTAAATCGCAGTCCTTATTTCCCAAACCCAGCGCACAACCCTGTGTAGGGGATATTTCGCCTTCTCACTTTAGCTCACCTTCAAACGGATGTTCTTAGGCTACCCAGAGGATACTTGGTCAAAGACCGGAAGTCGTGAGCTGGCGATCAGAGAACTTTCCTCACTTGCGTGAACTTCTACACATGACTCCATTCTACCAACTTCATACCGCATATATCGGCCAGTTATCTTAGTGAAAACGAGTGTATAGTCATAACAGTGTATCTTTCTGCCTTAAATGGAAAAAATCGGGCAAAACCAGAATTTTCGAACACCCAGCTGACTTTACGGCATATGAGTAGTGATTGTATAGTATATGAGGTACTTGTGGTGTGTGTGTGTGTTAATAGTATGTGATGCAGTGTCGTAGCTACCTAAGGGCTAGGCGGGGCAGGGCCCCTCAAGCTCAGGGAGCCTTCGAATCCCTATCACAAATCTGGATCGAATTGAACTTTTGGAAATGTCTCTCATATTCAAAATAAATATGTCATATGCAACCTCACTATAATCATGACAACTCGGTTGAGAAAAATTCAAAAGTTATGTGTAGGGCATTCCCCTATATTCTTTCTGTAGGTTGGCAGTGTCAATTTGACGGATAGTGATATATTTTTTTTTTTGAGAACAAATAAGAAATTAAAGTTGTATCAGCAATAAGTAAGCTAAACTTTCTTGTACTGGTCAATATAGTGGATCAGCGCGAAATATCGTGAAAAAATGCAAGTCACCTGCAGTAGGCCCATTAATTCAGGTCCGCGGCCTGGAGATCGTACATCGTCTCCACCGTTAAATGTGGTAACAGTAACGGCGATAATTTCTTTTCCGGTGATTCCCCAATGACACTTGTTGCATATCATGGCGTTTCTCTTTCCGTTTATTATACCCTGAACAGGGTATATTAAGTTTGTCACGAAGTTTGTAACACCCAGAAGGAAGGGTCGCAGACCCTATAAAGTACATAAGTATATAAATGATCAGTATGTCGAGCTGAGTCGATTTAGCCATGTCCGTCTGCTTGTCTCATTTTCTTTTCGAGAATCTGCTCATTTGTCGGAACTGCCGATATCGGACCACTATAACATATAGCTGCCATATAAACTGAACGATCGGAATCAAGTTCTTCTATGGAAACCCTTCACATTTGACAATGTATCTTCACGAAATTTGGTATAGATTATTTTTTAAGACAACAATGTAATCTCCGAAGAAATTGTTCAGATCGGTTAACTATAGCATATAGCTACCATACAAACGGAACGATCGGAATCTAGTGCTGGTATGGAAACCCTTCACATTTGACAATGTATCTTCACGAAATTTGGTAAAGATTATTTTCTAAGACAACAATGTAATCTCCGAAGAAATTACTATAGCATATAGCTGACATACAAACTGAATGCTCGGAATAAAATGCATTCATGGGAAAATTCCTCATTTGACGATATATCTTCACGAAATTTGGTATGAGTTATTGTTTATAGAAATAATGTAATATCAGAAGAAATTGCTCAGATCGGATTACTATAGCATATAGCTGCTATACAAACCGAACGATCGGATTCAAGAGCTTGTATGGAAAACTTTCGCATTTGACGTGGTATCTTCACGAAGTTTGGCATGGATTACTTCTTAAGGTAACAATATAATCTCCAAAAAAATTGTTCAGAACGAATTACTATAGCATATAGCTGCCATACAAACTGAACGATCGGAAACATGTTCTTGTATGGACAACTTTCACATTTGACAAGATATATTAACGAGATTTAGTATATATTATTTTCTAAAGCTACAATGTAATCTCCGAAGAAATTGATCAGATCGGTTAACTATAGCATATAGCTTCCATACAAACACATAGTTACTAACAGAAATGCACCTGTGAAGGGTATTTAGCTTCGGTGCAATCGAAGTTAACGTTTTTTCTAGTTTTACTTTTAACGTCGTCAGTGAACAGTGAGTACCTACATACTTACTCGAGCACAATCTAATATTTTAGAAAACAAAAATTATGGATAAAAAGAAGAAAACCAGTGGTGCATCTTAACGCAAACAATGCCAAGTTCCACAAGTACAGCTGTCCAAAATATTTCTATTGATAGTAACTCGAATAATGTGGCAACTGCAGTGTTAGTTGATAAGCCTACTGAAGAAAATTCCACAATTATTGCAGTGGGAGATACCTCCGCCACCAATCATGTGAACGTGGATGTTCTTTGCATGACACACGTCAGAGCGGAGGGTTTGGAGGAACCACAGACCTCTACATTTTTTAAAAATGTGTACAACAAATTTTCTTATGACTTGGGAAACTTCACGAACAATATATTAAGTAATAACGAGAAACGTCAAATTCTTGATATGGGGTCTTTACAGCCTTCAGGATACTTTCCAACAGACATCAACCAGAACAATATTTGTTTTTCAAAATAGTACTACGATTCGTGTTCTAAATATGGGCCAGTCAATCGTTTATTATTCCAGGTTGCGTATTGTCAACCCTGCTGGTAATTTGCCTCACAAAGGAATAAAGAATTAAACAACACAGTTGTTCGAGTGGCCATTTGGAAGCATATGCTGTGTATGAATTTTGGAAAAAAAACGTTACTAATACTATCGAAAAGGAACTTGAAAATGAAATTCGCAAAGAAATATAATTTTGGAAAATGGTTCTTAAAAGGTTATTCGATATTATACTTATCCTACCAAAGAGTTCTTTGGCTTTGAGAGGACATCAAGAAGACTTAAGTCAGGAAAGATACCACGGAAATTTTCTGTTCTCTGTTTGGTTTTCTTTTGTGGTCCGATATCATCACATTTTGCGGCAAGTTTTAGATATGCTCGAAGGTAATAATAATTATTTCTACGTTTTTTTATCGTTTTGTTTATAATTATTAACTGTTAATATCAGGACTTTTTTGAAATTGTGGTTTTTATGTGTTTAGGATCTACAAGATATCTGAGTGCAACAATTCAAAATGAAATAATTGAGAGTTTGGGGATCAAACTCGAAACCCATCTACTGGAACAAATAGGAGCGTTACCGTTCTTTGCCATCATCAGTACGATGAGTGGTGTGTAAAGTGGTGTTCAAAAACATTTTAATGATATCCAGCCTAACGCAGAGTACGTACATTGTGAAACTCACATGTTTGGTGATAAATGATGCCATTAGTAGTTGTGTGAAAATACAGTTCTTTTTACAGCGTTGCAAGATTTGTATAACTTTTTACTGTCAAAATTCACTGACGAATCTAAAAAAAACACTAAATCCGACATTTTGGTCTATTATTTAGCGTCGATACGATATCAGCAATAAAACCTCGTTATTTTGATGTTATTAAAAAGTTATCGGAAATGTAATAGTTCTAAAGAGTCCTAATAAAGATGAGCGAACTTAAGCAGAGAGTATGAAAATAAGGGTTCGTGTTGCTTTGTGAATTCATGCACAGTGTATTGAACATCAATTAGGCATCCAAAACTTTACAAAAATGTGACATCAAATTGGGCGAGGCGAGTAAAGTTTTAGCAGAGATCAACGCAAAGTTGGATATTTATAGAAATCATTTCGAATTATTCAAGTGTAAAGTCAATGAAACTGCAAGAAAATTAAAACCCATTTAAAAAAAAAATAGGCAAAGAAAAGTTAAAAAACATTCCGATGAATTAGCTGCTGATAACCGAGAAAAAAATTTAATATTGAGATTTTCAATAATTTACTAGACACAGTAATATCTCAATTAGATACACGTTTTGTTGGTATAAGTGCAATCTGTCATATGTATATTCGATTTTTTAACACCAATATTTTTATTACTTTTCGATAAAGTAAGCTTATTAAAAAAGTGTGACGAATCCCAAAAAAAAAATATTCAGATGTAATAGGTCTTAGTTTTTCACTTCAATTTATTAATATTACCTCCTAGTTTTACCTCAACTAACTCAAGGATGAACTGTTCACCAATTATGCAATGTTATTATTCTTTATAATTCCTGTCACCTCTGCAGCAGCTGCAAGGCACTTAGCAAATTAATAATACAAAATTATTTAAAAAATAATATGGGCCAAACTCGACTCCGACATTTATCGCTAATAGCAATTGAAAACAAAACCGCATTAAGCCTGGATTTAAACGAAGTCATTGATACTTTTGAGAAAATTCAAGCTAGGAAAAAATTGTAAATAATGTATATTATTTAGTCAGTTGGTAGGCCCGACCTTTATATAATAAACCCTTGAATCTTTTTTATTTCGTTTTTTAGGCAAACCGACACCAAGTAATAATTATGTACAATTTATATTGTTTACTGTTTAATATTTTCATTACCTGCCCTACAGTGCACAAAGAGCTTAGGTAGCTAAGCATTTTAAATTATGTGTATATTTCATACTTTTATTTGATAAAACCTCACCCAGGGCCTTTGGTTACTTAGCTAGGCCACTGATGTGGTGTCACCGATAAGTGGAGCGAATTCAACTCATATTTGGTTTATGGTTTATTTCGCAGTGTGTCCTTCCATTTTCTTAGTTGGCTGATTGAAAACAAAAATATACCACGATTTACGATTCGCCACAGCTTATAAGCACAAAAATTTGCATTTACCATACAGATCAGCACAGCAGAATGTGGGAACTGCACATTGCGATTTAAAAACAACAAGCATACACATAGTATGTATGTAGATCATTTAACGCAATTTGCGCCCATCTGTTTTTGCGAAGGAAGAATGGTAACAAAATAAACACCAAGTGAGCAGAAACTGTAAAAAGTGAAAATTAATTTAATTAATTTAATTAATTTAAGACTTAGCCAGCATAATTATGTTGACTTCTCATAGGCTTTCATACAGAGATAAAGAGATCCCCAATTCTCCTGTCCATTGTATAAACTTACAAGTAACAAATCCTATAATTTTCACCCATACATACGCAAGCGAAAGCTTACAGAATGACAGAAATTACATTAAGAATGCTACAAGAATGATAGAAACATGATTGCGCAATGACGAGTTCAAATTTTGTTCGTTCTGATTTTCAATTGCTTGTGTTTCTTTGCAATAAGAATCAATTTTGTATTGTAAGTATACAAAAACATGAATATCATCAAAAGTTAACATCAATATAAGTGAATATTTTATAGTGAACATTTACCTACATGTCGTCGGCTTAACGTGCAAAGGTGCTAAGTCCACTTATGGTCAAAATTGATATTTTGAAGAGATTCGATAGAAAAATATAAAACACATCAGCTACAAAAAAAAAAAATTGGTTTACTTTATTTTAAAGCTATTTTGGGCAGGGGTGTGCAAAAGTGCTAAGTCCGCAACTGTCAAATCGCGCGGGCTAAGTCCACATGACAATGTGGTTGCTACCTAAAGTGTGCTTTGTCTTTTTTGCTGGGTAACACGGCAAAGCTGCTGTGTTATTCGACACTTCGCTTAGATGTTTTTTTGTGATACTTGGAGTTGACGAAGCGGCAATCGTGCTCCCGAACGACTAGAAAATTTGGTTAGAAAAAATGTATATAAGCGCGACGAACAAGCTTAAGATTTATGTACGTAAGTGAAATAATTATAATTATAAAGTGCTAAAGTAGTTATTCAAATAATTTCAATAAAAACTATTTATTTTTTTCTTTTAGGATGAATTTCAATTCAATGGATAGTGATAAAAGCAGTAACGAGCATTGCAGCGATTATGGCAATGACGCAGATGATGGAGTTTTAGGACTGGTGCCTTATGGCTTTAATAGCGATTCGGATGAATCATTTGACCTTCCTTCTAAGTCACAAACGCACAAAAGAAGAGGAAAAATGGTTAATCCAACTTGGTTCGCAGCAAAAAATAAAAAAAAAACAGAGAGAAAATGGGAAACTTTATCTGTGGAAAAAGAAAGAGAATTTCCTGTGGAATCATCGAAGAGTTAGAAATACAAAAGTCATTGGAGAGCGATGTAGCTGTAAAAAAGCCACTAGTTCTGCTGCTCTCCACTGTGCAAAAATTACCGAAGACCAAAGACAAGCATTGTTTAAACAATTCTGGCAAATGGACTGGAAAGAGAAACAGACTTATGTAAATACATACATTGATTCAAGTAACAACTCCTGCAAGAATGCGAAATCGCAAAGATAAACATAAGAGCAGAAGGAGTCGAACATTTCAATACCATGTAAGAGTCGAGCAAAAAAGTGTTAAAGTTTGCAGAAAATTCTTCTTGAACACTCTTAGTATTGGCAGACGTACGTTGCTAAATTGGGTTAAGCAGCCTACGATTTCAAGAAACAGAACGCACCACAACAAAATTGTAGCATTGCACGTGAATCTCTAAATTCGTTTTTCAATTCTCTGCCAACCATGGAATCACATTACTGCCGTGCAACAACTCAAAAAAAATATCTTTTGCCAGAATGGTCGTCAAAGAAACAACTCTTCGAATTTTACGTAGAGGATTGGTGTAATGCACATGGAAAACCCCCACTCTCTATTTCAGCATTTTATAACGCCTTTGCGGATCAAAAGCTTAGTCTATTCTTCCCTAAAAAAGATCAGTGAAATCTGTGCGCGACATACTGTGGGAGATATTTTGGATGACGTCTACAATCTTCACCAGGCAAAAAAACATGAAGCTAGGGAAGAGAAACAAAAGGACAAAATCCTTCGTGTTTACTATTGATCTGCAAGCGGTCTTAATGGCACCAAAATCCCAAGTAAGCAGCCTTTATTACCGCACGAAGTTGCAAGTCCACGTTTTGGTGTTTTACAATTTGATAAATCATGCTTATTGCTTCATATGGAACGAAGTAGAAGGTGGATTATCTGCCGAAGAATTTGCTAGCATTTGGGTGTACTTCATCGAAAATAAAATAATTCCAAATCTTACCGAGAATGCAGCTGCTACGAAAATTATTCTTTATAGTGATGGATGTACGTACCAGAATAGGAATGTTTCTATGAGTAACGCTTTGCTCAATACATCTATTAAACATGGCGTAATAATTGAGCATAAAATACTAGAAACGGGGCACACCCAAATGGAAGCTGACAGCGTACATTCAGTTATCGAGCGTGTTATTAAACACCGAATTGTTAATGTACCAGCAGAGTATATTCAAATATGTCAGAATGCTCGAAAGAAACCTACACCTTATATGGTAGAGTATTTGTATCATACTTTTTTCAAATGTTTCAAGGGAATACAATTTTTAAAAACAATTCGTCCTGGTCGCGGAAAGGGTGAATCAAAAGTCACCGATATTCGTGCGATTAAATACACACCGGAAAGGGAAATATTTTATAAATTGCGTTTTCCCGAGCCATGGAGCTATTTACAGCAAAGACTGGACAGAAGTGTTGTGCCAACGGATTGGTCTAATTTGACACAGCGTCACCAAGAAAGAAGAAAATTAACAGCAAAAAAATACGCAGATTTGCAATATTTAAAAACTTCTTTACTAAGAGACTACTATCAATATTATGACGACCTGCCACATGAGTGATATCTTCTTATTTTTTAATACCTATATTTTTTTGCTTTGCTTAATTTATAATTTCCAAACAGCAATGAATTAAGACTGAACTGATATATTAACTTTTTGTGATACCTTAAAGTTTAAGGCTTAAACAAAGTTTTTCCATTTAAGTACTTATGTATTCCTTTAAACGACAGCAACGAAGCAATACTGTATAATATTTTTTTGTGATAATAAAATACGCCATTTGCAAAAAAAACTGCAATATTTCTTTTTCGAAAATGTGCTAAGTCCAATACATCCAAGTGCAAATAACTCCAGAAAATGTGCTAAGTCCAAAAAAGGCCTATATAAAGGCGCTCATTAAATTTTTTATTATATTTTTTTTGTACTTAAATAAAATATCACAGTTGACGAAACTGCGTTAGAAAAATAAAAAAAAATTTTGAACTTCAATTTTTATTCAGTTTTTTTTTTGTTTTATTTAATAATTCAAAAATGGCACTTAGCACCTTTGCACGTTAAGCCGACGATATTCATTTCATTGTATTTTCGTTGTATTATGCAAATAAAAATACCTATTGAATATTTTGTGACTAACTATCAATTTATTGTCTTATTTAATTTTCTTTTTTGCTGTACATATTTTCAATTAAGTTTTTATTTAAGGAACGAATCCTAAAATACATTCTAGCTCTGAAAAACAATTCTTTTACTTTTGTGCTTCAATTTACAAAATTACTTAAATCTAAGTGCCTCTCGACGTTATTTTTACTTACAGTAGCATGCTCCTGAGTAAATGATTACCAATGTTGCACATATAATTATATAAAAATGTTAATAACACATCAATTTAAACAAAACTTTCAGAATTTCTTTATTTTTATTGTATTAAAAAACAGAAAATATAACACTAAAGATAAGAGATCAACTTTTTTAAATAATGAAGTAATTCAAAGTATACTAATATTTACTCGGTTTTGCTCGTTTTGCAATAACCATAATAACTTATTAATTTTTAATATTTTGTCCACAGTTCTTTATTTTTAATTACGCTTTTTATTGATGCGTTTTGGCATACTCTCAACTAATTTTTGAATAAATTCATTCGGTATTTTGTTCCATTCCGTTTGTATGCGACTGTACAGCTCATCCAGGATTTTCGGTGCTCTTTCGTACTTTCCCAATCGCATTTTCATTATTGCCCATAAATTCTCAATGGGATTGAGATCAAGACTTTGTGCAGGCCGCTCCATCACCGAAAATTTTTGAAGCGCCAACCATTCCTTCACAATTTTAGCGGTGTGTTTGGGATCACCGTCCTGCTGAAATACTACTTCTTCCTCCGGGTACGCGCTTTTGTCTACAAAATCGGGCAAGTAGGTCTTTAATATATCTTTTTTCATTATTCCATCGATTTTATGGATTGGTCCAATATGCCACCATGTGAAGCAGCCCCACATCATCAAGCTGCCTCCGCTATGCTTAATAGTTTGCTTCACGTGATGCCTTTGAATCCTTTCATTGGGTCGCTGCTAGTAATAAATTTTTCCATCCGATTGAAAACGATTTATTTTCACCTCGTCAGACCAAATTACACGTTTCCAGTCATCAACGTTCCAATTTTTATGGCTTTTGCAGAAACTGAGTCGTGCTTTTCTATTTTTCTCAGATAATGCCGGCTTTTTTTTTCTTACTGCTGACTCAAAACCAATCCGATTCAGTGCTCTGCGTGCTGTCCATTCGCTCTCATCCCTATATATAGCTTTTGCGGCCCTTTCTGGTGTAGCTGTGTTGCCCCTTTGCATTTCCCGGATCATTAGACGTGCATCTGCGTCCGTGAGCAATTTTGGTCGGCCACCTTTGTTTGTTTTCCGGACAACATTTCGCCTTTTTTGCACGTTGGTTACAGTACGCTGGCTAACACCTAGTTTATCTGCAATTTGCCTAGACGAGAGATCATCTCTTGTCAATGTCACGATGCTGTTTTCTAATTCAACAGATATTTTCTTCATTTTTTTAAGTAGATGTTATCTCGTTTGCGGCACTGCAAAGATTTCGTTAGAAAACTGGTCGTTCCAATTTTTTTTCATAAACGCGATAGGAGGCTTTTGTAAGAGGAAAAATAAGTGAACAAATTCCAAAAGTTTTGTTAAAATTGATGAAGTACTAAAATTTTTACGGGACCATACATGCAGTATTGATAACCATTTACTCAGTTATGCACGTGCACGTATGTATATGCAAATCAGTACCATTTAAGGCGTCAAATACTGCTTGCAAGGCTCTCATATGCCCCATCAACATATGTATCTGTTGGTTTTGAAAGTCCTCCTTCAGATAGGTGATCCACCCAAGTATAAGACGAACAATTTTCTGAATTGGCACAAGTTTCGGGGTTATCTTTACCAAGTTTGTGGCAGAAAAATTTTCAAGCCCGTCGTTGTTGAGAATCTTCAAGTCATAATTTTTTTCAATTGGGTCAGCGGAATTTAAATCAACTGACACACGTTGAAAAATATTACCTGCATGCGTATAAATAAATGGAATAAATGTTTAGCTAAGATTATTATTACAATTAGGATAAAAAACAGTGGTTAGTATGCAAAAACTTAGTTTGTATGTAAGTACATACATATTTGCATTTGTTAACATCAATACATTTTTATATAAGAATGTTTTCTGTAGTTTTAGGTTTATAATACTATGTACGTTTAATATTTTGATAATTACCGGTTAGAGATAAGTAATTCCCTTCGAAATCTGGGGTGTTGTCGACTTCAATATTTCCTTCATCTGTAATCGGTCTTTCGTTGTGACCAAGTATATAGGAACGTAGCCTATACTTGAATTCCTTCCTGTCAGGGTGATCGTGAAGACCGCCTTTTAACCTGATTACGCCAAACAAATTTTCTAAAACGTCCTGATTTAAACGATACTCCATCCTTTTCTGCCGTTCATCAGTCTCTGCAGTAGTTATTCTGGTTAACGTGAGAAAAGCGCTAAGTAGCAACTTCGTTAGACTCCGCGAACTGAAACCTGCAAGAGTGTTTGGTTATAAAAGCAAAATTATTGTAATCAAAATGCTATAATTACCCATTTCAAACTGCAAATTTCTTTCGAAGGTTTCTGGCGCGAAGTGCACAAAAATTAATCCACTGTTTTAGTACTGGGGAAGAATTTAGTATACCATCCCAGGATTTCGGGAATAAAATGGGTATGGTCGGATAGAGGAGATTCTCCAGATCACGAATATATATGGTTATAGCCGCAGGAAGCTTATAGTTTTCGAGTTATTCGCGTTTTAAGTTGAAAATTTGCAATATTTTAATTACATATTTTCGATATATAAAATTAATTTTGCACTTATATTTTTCACTTTTATATACGCTAACACAGCACTTATTCATTTGCACACATTTATTTTATATAATATAGTGCAAAAATAGCTTTTAATAAACATTTAAAATATTGTTGAATTTGATTACTTAAGAATAACAAATGAATTACAAACTGTCATATAATCAGTGTTACCTTATCGACATCATTTGTAAAAATAACTAAATGAAATAAAATATTTTACAAACTAAAATAAAAACCAATATAAAGAAAATTAACAACCTAAATACAGGAAACATAATCGTTGACAAACATTAAAAAAAATATAAAAAAATTTAAGTGGCTGCCAATGTAAAAATGGTTCTACGGGAGAAAAAATGTATATACCCGGTTGAACTCCTTTTTGCGTGATCCAACACCGGGGTGTATCAAATTTTTTTCGCGTTGCGACCGGCTTGAAGCGCGGTCTTCGCCCACGCAAAAAGAAGTTCAAAAAAATAACCCGGTAGTCGGTCCAACACCGGGGTGTATTAAATTTTTTTCGCGTTGAACTCCTTTTTGCGTGGGCGGTCTTCGGCCGTGCTTCAAAAAAATAACCCTAGTCGGTCCAACACCGGGGTGTATCAAATTTTTTTTCGCGTTGAACTTCTTTTTGCGTGGGCGGACTTCGGCCGCGCTTCAAAAAAAAAAAAACCCTGGTCGGTCCAGCACCGGGTATATACATTTTTTTTCTCCCGTAGAACTCATTTTTACATTGGCAGCCACTTAAATTTTTTTATATTTTTTTTAATGTTTAACAACGATTATGTTTCCAGTATAATATTTCTTTATATTTTTTTTTATTTTAGTTTGTAAAATATTTTATCATAGTAACACTGATTATTTGACACATTTATTTTTACAAATGATGTCGATAAGGTAACACTGATTATATGACAGTTTGTAATTCATTTGTTATTCGAAAAAAAATAATCAAATTCCAATGTTTAAATGACTATTTTTGCACTATATTATATAAAATAAATGTGTGCAAATGAATAACTGTGCCCACGTATATAAAAGTGAAAAATATAAGTGCAAAATTAATTTTATATATCGAAAAATAATTTGCAAATTTTCAACTTAAAACGCGAATAACTCGAAAACTATAAGCTTCCAGCGGCTATAACCATATATATTCGTGATCTGGAGAATCTCCTCTATCCGACCATACCCATTTTATTCCCGAAATCCTGGGATGGTATACTAAAGCCGACCCTAGTACTGTTTTATCCTAAGGGAAATGGAAAAATCTCCATTTCGTAGCACTATTTTTAACATTGTTCCGAACACTGCACAACTCATTTTAAAAAATATAAAATTTCACAATTAATACTACACGCGAAAATACAATTTGAATTCACATTCAAAGGCGCGGGCGAATAATAAGTCAACCGTGACGTGAGCAAGAACAGCTGACTGAAAACAAACATGCGCATTGCATAATCTCTTTCTCTAGCATTCTTGAGCATGCTATAGAATGAGGGAGACTCAGGGCAAAAGGCCAGGCAGTTCATTAGGGTTTCCTAAATATTCTCCTACTAAATCGGCCAAATGCCTTAAAAAAGGCAAGTGTGTGTTGCCGTGTTATGCTATACAATTTATTACTTTAAGTACGTTTTTGTTCAATTTTGAAATATATTTCGATTATTCAAATTCATAAAGATTAAATTTACCAAGATTGATTAAAATTTTATTTATTGTATCAAAATATTGGTAAATCTTTTTTCTTTTATTAAAAATATTTGAAGAATACATCTATTTTTGTTTAAATTATTACAAATAGTTTTGTTTAGTATTGTATATATTATATGGGTGAAAACAGACCTCCGAGGGAACCTAACACCCAAAAAATATCAGTAACGCGCCTATACTGCAACCTCTTTACTGTTTTTAAGTCCTTTTATTTAAATCTCTGTGCCGAAAAATCAACTATTTCGATCAGGTGATTTCAGCTGTTGACGACCATATGATTCTTTTGTTACTTGTATGTTTCTACAATGATCCTGTCACTGGAAATGTGAGAACCGCTCACCTACCGAACTTTGACAGTTGACTGGATTGGGTAGGTTTTGACGTTTTGCAATTGGAATGACTGGAACGGCCAAATTGAAATTATACCAAAAATATATGTGAACGGAGGAATTTGTTGCCGCCTTTCAAGATCGCTAATAAAAATTTAAAACAATGAAAATCAAAGATAATGCGAAATTTAAATATTGTATGTATATCATGAAACGTTTTGATGCATAATAGAATTAATTATACCCTGATCAGGGTATATTAAGTTTATCACGTCTGTCTGTCTGTCTGTCCGTCCGCCTGTCTGTCTGTATATATACGAACTAGTCCCTCAGTTTTTAAGATATCGTTTTGAAATTTTGCAAACGTCATTTTCTTTTCAAGAAGCTGCTCATTTGTCGGAACGGCCGATATCGGACTACTATAACATAAAGCTGCCATAAAAACTGAACGATCGGAATCAAATGCTTGTATGGAAAACTTTCACATTTGACAAGATATATTCACGAAATTTGGTATATATTATTTCCTAAAGCAACAAGTAATCTCCGAAGAAATTGATCAGATCGGTTGACTATAGCATATAGCTTCCATACAAACTGAACACATAGTTACTAACAGAAATGCACCTGTGAAGGGTATTTAGCTTCGGTGCAACCGAAGTAAACGTTTTTTCTTGTTTTCAATTACAAATGATTAAAAACATTTATTAATTGAGAACTAACAGGCTTCTTCTTCTTCTTAAATGGCGTAGACAGCGCTTACGCGATTATAGCCGAGTTAACAACAGCGCGCCAGTCGTTACTTCTTTTCGCTACGTGGCGCCAATTGGATATTCCAAGCGAAGCCAGGTCCTCCTCCACTTGGTCCTTCCAACGGAGTGGAGGTCTTCCTCTTTCTTTGCTTCCCCCGGCGGGTACTGCGTCGAATACTTTCAGAGCTGGAATATTTTCATCCATTCGGACGACATGACCTAGCCAGCGTAGCTGCTGTTTCTTAATTCACTGAACTACGTCAATTTCGTCGTATATCTCGTACAGCTGATCGTTCCATCGAATGCGATATTCGCCGTGGCCAATGTGCAAAGGACCATAAATCTTTCGCAGAACGTTTATTTCGTTTGCCATGGTTACCCAGAGGATACTTGGTCAAAGACTGGAAGTTGTGAGCTGCTTGAGCCATGTGTAAAAGAATCGTTTCTGGCCACTCCCAAGTGAATGGCAGAGAACTTTCCTCACTTGCGTGAATTTCTACACATGGCTCCATCCTCCAGTATTGAAAGATCAAAAGTCAGTTGTTTTAATATACCATAAAATCATAAAAAAGGATTTAAGTAGTTTCGCCATATGTATATTAAAAGTCCAATACATAATAATTTGCAATCGTAATAAATGTTGGGTGTTTTGATTTAAAATGCCCAAAAATTCTTATTTTGTTCGATCTGGCCATAATGGAAAATGTTATAAAAGACGCTTATTTTGAGGCGCTCTCACAATGAAATAAGTTGGGCATCCCATTATCCCTGCTATCATAGCTTGCATATTGAACTAGACTCTAGTTACTAGAGGCATTGACAGTGCCATGCCTTTTTTCATTCTCAATAGCTACGTCTTTTCCAAATAGTAGTTGGCAATAGCGGGAAACCTTATTTTGACAAATAAAAATGTAAACAAATCAAAATTACAGATTTTTTGGATGAGTGTTGGGTTAGAATTAAGACAAATATGAACACTTGTTTTCAGTTTTTTTTTATTTTAGACCTCAAATAAATAAAACAAATATATTTGTATGGTATATTAATATTCCGATCACAAATTTGAAATTTCAAACCAAATTGCATATCAGCTGATTTTTCTTGTCCGCATTGCCAACACAAGTCGTTTTTAAGCGAATATATGAAATAAGCTAAGTGCGTTGTATTTGTCCATGATTTTTAGTTTATGATGGTCAAATAAAACACGGCTAATAGACGGCTTGTATTAGGGTGGGTACAAATCTATAACATACCCGCCCCATGGAAAAACCTGATTTGCCACCATCAATGTCCAGAGCAGCAAGTTTTGAGATTACGCAACGTTTCACTCCTCCGGAAGTTCGTATTTCTGCTCGTCGTACCTCCCCATTCGGCCTTCCCACTCTACCTTCATTCTCGTCGTGGAACGGTAGGATCGCAAATGAACAATAAACCCGATTCTTACGTGGCACCATTTTACTCACGTAATACAAAGTTCTTTCCTGTTTGCTACATTTGCTGCTCCCAGAATGAAATCATTGGGAGTTAGCGGCTGTTCTTGGTCTGCGAATGCGTCAATGCGTCAATGGCCGAGAATTAATGATGTTCTCAGCTTCAGTAAGAATACTATTTAGTTTTGTGTGACGTAAAACACGTTTGAAACACTCTAACATAATAATATGTACTCGATATCGGCTTCTTGGGCATCACCAACGAAATTCTTTCCATTATCCGAGCTTATCCTCACGGGTATACCTTGTCGGTTCATACAATTACATACATGTATAGTAATGATATTGGAGTCGGTGCATAAGATATGAGCCATTTTGATAGTTGATAGCCACCTAGCTGAGTCAATGGGTCCCTGCACTCGAAGGACGCCTGCTATGTACGATAAAAGTTTTAATAACGGGCTATTGCGAGGAATGTCCTGACCGTTTTCTATGGACTGGATCACTATATTCTCTACTTCTTTAGCGGTCAAACCATAGCATTGGTCTAGCTCTCCACGGCGACGACAATTTTTGATAAAGCGTAAAAACCAGCAACGGTTCTTACCAATCTTTGCTTTTACCAATTACGTTGAGCTAAGTGGACAACCGTCGCTAATTGGAAACGTTTGTAGTGGCCAATATCTCGGCTATTATATTCTGAACGAAGGGTTGTAACGACGATGTTGACTTTGAATCCATTTGGTGACCGTTTTTAAGTCACTCCCCAGAATGCAGTCTGCAATTTCGAAAGAGTGTTCGTCGCGAATACAGTGCATGAGACAAGTGCCCTAAACAGCTACCTGAAGTTAAAGCTATGGAACAGTACCAGTTTTCATTGGCGCGTATTTTGACTTGGCAGAGAAGAATGCTACATCAATTTTTCCCAATGAAGATTGTGATCGAAGATAGGCAACAGCGGGAAATTCATCTTCACTAGCGTCGACGAATATGTGGAGCTAAAATTTTTGAGGTACACATTTTCCCAAATAAAAACGAGGTATAATATATTTCACAACCTCTCGTAGTTGTTTACACCACTTCTCTCAGGCAGTGTTAATGTCGTTTGGTAACGGGTCGTTAAGCCCCAAGCAACCAGACAATGAGTGTGAAAACAATCCAATCACCCGCTCTCCAATGACACTTTCTTTCTTGTCAGTTGGATGTAAAATTGTGAAGCTCAAACCCAGCATCGATATGAATCGCTCGGACCTGTTTAGATACGGAAATGACCTCTCCGAGCAGAAGCTATCAACGAAGTCATATTGGTTATCCAATATCGCCTTAATCCCACGTTGTCTTGCGGTCAGCATGTTCACATGTTAGGTACGGCTCACGATATAACAACCTGACCGGTATACAACACGGCACACAGGGAGTCCTTGAAAGTTAAAGAACTTAGTTCCTTCGGTGAAAATTCGATCAAAAACATCAGACAGGCGTTCGCGGGCACGCCGACGGCTTAAGATCAAGATTGGATGGGTGGTCTGCGGAATAATCAGGTGCCTGAAATATAGGCATCTGTCGAGGGCGTGTACGAGTGAGGATGACCGAAGCAAATAATGTGCCAAGTGTGATGAAAAGAAGAATGTGATATAAGCCCATCGTGTGCAGGGACACGAGATTACGAAAGAATCGTCGATGAACTAGTTTGAGACACCCTTAATACCACGCAAGCAAATACAAACCCGATCGAGTTTGAAAAATCACAGGAAAAAGGATGGAAGGTTGAAAAGTTGGATGAGGAAACATTGAAACTCATGTTGGATGGGATCCTAGGTGGCGCGAACAACGTAGAAGTGCTGAAAAGCATGTAAGGTACATAAGTCAAGCCCGCGATGCTACCATGATTAGGAAAAGACAAAATATATCTCAATGGTCCGCATACTTGTGGAACGGGAATATCAGAACAGAGACGCGTCTACCAAAGAAGCCAAAGTAAGTTAGACCATACAAGACTGCGAGAATGGTTCAAGAATTCAAGAAGGCTATCAAAAAAAGTAAGTAAAAAAGTAAAATCAGAGGTGTTAAAAGTCAAGCCTGTCCAATCCTTCTTGTGCATCTGTGACACTTGCGTGAACAATGCTTTCAACTCGGCATACTGGCATATACTGAGGGCATTAGAGGCAAGGAACACCCCGGGGTACCTTCTGTGTATCAGTATGTCGAGCTGAGTCGATTTAGCCATGTCCGTCTGTCTGTCTGTCCGTCTGTCCGTCTGTTTGTATATATACGAACTAGTCCCTCAGTTTTTAAGATATCGTTTTGAAATTTTGCAAACGTCATTTTCTCTTCAAGAAGCTGCTCATTTGTCGGAACGGCCGATATCGGACCACTATAACATATAGCTGCCATACAAACTGAACGATCGGAATCAAATGCTTGTATAGAAAACTTTCACATTTGACAAGATATATTCACGAAATTTGGTATATGTTATTTTCTATGGCAAAATGAACGATCAGATCGGAATCAAATACTTGAACGATCGGAATCAAGTTCTTGTATGGACAACTTTCACATTTGACAAGATATATTCACGAAATTTGGTATATGTTATTTTCTATTCCGAAGAAATTGCATATAGCTGCCATACAAACTGAAATCGGAATAATTGGAAAACGACAATTGACAAGATATATTCACGAAATTTGTTATTTTTAAGCCAACAATGCATTTCCGAAGAAAGTAATCTCTAAAAAGTTGTTACAAACTGAACGATCGGAATTCTTGTATGGACAACTTTCACATTTGACAAGATATATTCACGAAATTTGGTATATGTTATTTTTTAACTATAGCATATAGCTTCCATACAAACTGAACACATAGTTACTAACAGAAATGCACCTGTGAAGGGTATTTAGCTTCGGTGCAACCGAAGTTAACGTTTTTCTTGTTTGAATTCAGAATATGTGCAATGAGATCGTAGCGAAAATTATAAACCACCTCACAAAAATTAAGCTGCATCTTGCCGGTGAAAAATCAGAGACAATGCTTATGACAAGCAGAAAAAAGCTGGAGGCGGTCATCCTGAACATTGACGGCAGTAACGTTGTAACGCAAATTTTATTGAGGTACCTTGGCTTTATGATCAATTTCAAGGCGTACATTGAAAAAGCCTGTAGTAGGACGGCTAGAGTGAATGCGGTTTTGTCAAGAATCATGACCAACATTGGTAGCCCACTCTAAAGTAGAAGAGTAGAAGGCTAATGTTAGCCAGTCAATGCTTATATACGAAGTTCCGATATGGGGACAGCTCATTGTCAAAAAACATGTATCAAAAACGCAAAAGCTGTGTCCAGGTTATGCGCCGTTAGAGTTGCGTACGTTTAGAACGGTGTCGCACGGAGCGGTTGCAATCATATCTGGTGATATGCCACTTGTTATAATGGCCTCTGAGTTAAGATCGTAAAGCAAAAGTCATGAATAGACCTCCAATGACAGACGAGTTCAAGTCTGGATGAGTGACGAATGCAACGTAATGGACCTTTAAAAAAGCACAATTGCTACATAGCTTTGTTGCAAATGGCATGGTATTAGACATTGCATTCATTGCATAGGTTACTAAACTTTAACAACTCGATTACATTACAGACCATGTTCGGTCGATTGCTGTGTTATGTATGTTACCAATTGTACTGTGGCCCTCGAGTTTTGCGAAACTGAAACCTCGTTAGACGCTTCACGTGGTTGTTGCTCCCAAATTTCGCACAAACCACTCTCCAGGATGTCGATGCGTTGTAATCTCTGGCTATATTGGAGGCGGTTGACGCATTGTTACCCCAGCGGGGTTTTGATGATGCGGGAGTACTTCAATTTATCCCTGGCGAACTGGTTGAAGTCTGGCGGCGGGGAGACTTACTCTCGAAATTAATTTCATAAACCAAACACGCAAAGTAGGGTATTGCGAAATAAAGAATCTGTCATCGATAAGTACATAGAGCGAATTTAATATTGCGAATGTGGGGCAGTCTTTGTTTATCGAGGGTCGCACAAATCGTTTACTCAAAAGCTTTTGCAATGCCTTAATTCCGGGATGTGCAAGGGAATGTAATGAATCGCATATACGTTAAGTGAAACTAGGACGTATGGTCGTACATATCCAGTAGTTATATTACAGTACAGAGCTGGTTCGGTGGCACCTGTCTGTATTCTCTGCAGTGATAGTGATGTTGGCGCATTGCTGAGTAACTGCTGCAGTTCTGTGTCATTTTGCTGTGCTCTCGCTAAGCTTTGTGTAGTGACTGATTCAGAAATTGCAACGATCTTCTGGTATCCTGAAATGTGTCTGATATCCGAAGTAAATTGGTCAATGAAATCCAAACGACGGGACTGCCAAGAGGAAGCGCGTTTTGTGCGTTGGCGAAAAGCGTGCAGTAGCGGGTTATGGTATGTGAAGACGATCGCGTGGCGTCCTTCAAAGATGTGTCGGAAATATTTTAATGATTGCCAATTGTTGTTGACATGTTGCTGTAAGACAGCGCCCCATGGCCCATTGTTTGTTTGTATTTGGATGCATCAGTATTGTTGTTTGAGCGAGTGCTTGTTTTGCTTTGTTGAACGACAATTGAAGTTTTTTGGTGCAAGTTGCACCGTGCAACTATTCTTTGGGAATTTTCACGTTTGGCCCTTCCAGAAATGAATTGAGAGGAGCGAGAATTTCGGCCTCTTGTTTGATGAATTTTCTTTAAAAATTTATTGTAACAAGATATCTCGTAAATTTTTCTTAAACTGTTGATAGTAGTAGGAAATTCAATACTTAGGATAGCGTTAACCTTATCTTTTAATGGCGTTATGCCAATCTTGTTGACGGTGTGGCCCAAGAATTTTACCTCGGTGTTTAAATAAAATTTCAAGATGTTGTAAATGGTCGCGCTAGTTGGTTGAAGCTACCAGGATATCGTCGATATATACGAATAAGAATGAAAGATCTCGTATTACATCATCGATGAACCTTTGAAACGCTTCAGCGGCGTTTCTCCATGGTCATGACGTGCAGTTTATCCGGTGGTAAACGACGCGCTTTGCTGGTCACTGGCGGTTCGTTTGAAGTTCGTATGTGGTGGAAAGTGTTGTCTTTCTTCCATCTTGTTACGTCATCTGAATTTGTAATCTCGGGAAATTTTCGTAGTAATTTGTGGTATATTGTATCTTCTTTGTTTGCTCGGAGGGAAACTGTGCAATTAGAGCGGGTGATGTTAATTCAGCGCTTCCTTCGAGAAGACATCTTCGCTGGTTTGCACCAAATAGCGTTTTCACCGTATTTCGAGTGGTAGTAAAATCCAGGTAGATCCCAGCCTACGTTGTTGGGACTAGCTAGCCTTAAGTACATCTTTGTCTACGTCGTTGTGATGGCGTACGATCGCCAACCTGTTCACCATCGAGAAGTTGTTGTAGCTTCTCTTCCTTTGATTTAGAAAAACCCCTAATTAGTGCCATTTTGAGTGCAGTGGAAGTACCACATGTCGCGTGTCGATGATGGAAACCGCGTGGTAAAATTTGTCAAGATCTCTTACCGCACCCAGAATCCCAAACTGTACTTCGATTAAGGCGATACCCAGCGATGGCTTGACAGGATTAAACTGTATAGGTCGAATGATGTTAGATGTTGGCTGTAGCGGTTTCCTGTCTTCGGAATTGTCTTCCGATGGTGATAGCTTTAAGTTGGTCATCTTGGTATCGGGTTGGTACTGGAGAGAAGTTACAGGTTTAGTGTCTTTTGCTGTAGCCGCGTGGGGTGATATAGTTTATTATGCGAGTGCAACTCCTATATCAAAACTTATTTTGACGAATGTGGCTCACCGATATAGAGGTTATGGTGCGCGCATCGCAAATATATTTTGAGTGAGGTGAGGTGAGGTGAGTTGGATATCTCTTTATCGCTGTTTACAATGGATAAAAATATCGAACAAAGGATTTGTCTCAAGTTTTATATTTCTAACCAAATTTCGTATGCGGAATCGTTACGAATGTTGGGAAAAGACTTACGGTGATTCAGATTGATCAAAAACACAATAATACCATCGATTAACCACCATATTCTCCAGATTTGGCTCCGTGTGATTTTTTTTTGTTCTCTAAACTAGTCGATCGAAGAGATATGTACATAAAACAAAATTCGTTTAAGCAGCTGAAGGTTATCCCATAAAGTGCTTATCAAAAGTATTTCGAGGTATTACATCTTACGGGGATTATTTTGAAGGCCATAAAATAAATATCGATGAATAATTAAATGTTTTGCGTTTTCCGTGCACTCTTTGTTACAATGTATAATAATTTTGTTCATCTAAAGGTGGTGTCCCGGTATGAAATGAGCATTTTTTTGTGAAAATTAAATACTAATTTTGAGTGGCAAAGTAAAACAAAATGAGGTCAAAGTATTGACCATTGCTTTTTACACATTTTGACCTCCTTCTGTCAGTTCGTGGATACCATGCCAATAGAAATGTTCGTCTTTTGAAGCAAGCCAATAACACACCCAATTTTCGATTTCTGCGTAGTAATCGAAATGTTACTCAGCCAATGCTTGTCTCATCGATGAAAACAAGTAGTAAAGGAGACGTATTTTGCTGAATACGATGGTTGGGGTAGCAGCTTCCACCCAAGTATTTTGATGGTATCCTGAACCTATTTTGCTTTGTGTGGGTGCATTATCGTGTAACAAAATTACTTTCTTGTGTCTTTTGGCCCATTCTGGTCATATGTTCAAATAGAACATTTTTTGTACATCAGGTTTTAGAAGCTCATGATATACCACACCAGTCAATGTTGATGGTTGTCTCGGAATAACATATTACTTTCTTTATGATATTTAAAATAAATTTTATTTTTTATCACCAGTGACAATTCGATACAAAACTGATTTTCTTACGTGTCGTTGAAGCAAATTTTCACAAGTATTTTTTCCGTTTTCCATTTGTCTTTAATTCAATTCATGTTGCACCCATTTTTCACACTATTGAATTTTTTCCATAGCTTTCAAACCGTCCGAAATTCTTTGTTGTGCAACAATTAACATGGCTGGCATTTGCTTTTGACTTAAAGTATCATCTTCATCCAATATTGCTTATAGTTCGGCGTCTACAAACATTTTTGGTGGTCTTCCACGTTCTTCATTTCTCACGTCAAAATCATTATCTCTGGACCGTTGAACCGTTTTGCATGTTGATTTTGATAGATCATGATCACCATATGCCTCGATTAGGATCCGATGCTACTCTGCAGCACTTTTCTTCAAATGGAAACAATGAAAAAATATGACGTTGATTGTTCAATGACTGTAAGGCTATTGAATATGTTAGATATACTATGTATGTCAAACCAACCGAACAGAAAATGTTTTCCCTACCAACACATGATAAATGATCAGGATGATGAGTTGAAATTTTGGTGGCTGCCTGTCTGTAAGTCCGTCTGTGCACGCGATAATTTGAGTAAAAATTGAGATACACTTGCCACCATTAGGATGTAGGTTTGTCGAAGGGGTGGAATCGGACTATAGCCAAGCCTATAACTTGTTGGGAAGAAGTCTTCTTTTTCTCGTTTCATACAATGTGAAAACGAGAAGTCAGATGACGATCACGCCCATTTTCCATATAATTCTATCATCCGTATACTCGCGAACAAATGTGGGAATTTGTGATGTTTCCAACAGATAACGTAAACAAAGTTTTAAAGAAAGATTATATATAAGAAAGACGGATGGATGAGAGTGGTTATGGAAGAAGGACGGAACAGAAATATTCGTGTCCGCAATATAACGGGTGAGGAAGCAAACACTTGAACTCTGGTAAGATCGGTAGACCCA